>NC_046289.1:43112537-43414461 GCF_004115265.2 Rhinolophus ferrumequinum | reverse complement strand
TTTACAAAAGGGAATTGCAAATAATGAAAAAGCGTATTAGCATTGATGGGAGATGATGCTAATCTTCAATTAGCATCGGCGTTTTTATTCATTTATTTAGGAGAGCCTTTCCGACACAGTGGCTGCGCACACACGTGGCACGGGGACAGGTTCATCCGGTGGGTTTATAACTGCCTTATTGCGGAAACCAGCAGGAGACGACCAGGATGTTCACCATTTCTGGCGCATGAACTTGTGTTATTCTGAGCGAGAGGTGGGCTGTTTGTTTGTTTGTTTGTTTTTTCTTATTGAACATTTTTGGCTCAGAGGAGAGAGAGTTGAGTTGTAGTTCCATCCCTGCCTGCACTGTCTTTGTGACCTTGGCAAACTCCCAGGCTCTCTCTGGTCTTTCATCTTCTGCAAAGTAAAGAAACTGCCCTAAAGATGATCTTTCACATCTTTCAGCTTTGACATGCTGTGATTTTTGTAAATAGGTAACTGAAGGACTTTTTTTGAGACTGTAATTAGCAAGATGTAAAAATTCAGCATTTTTTCTTTTATGTTTTAGAAGGGTGGGGCGTGCCGGTCATTCTTGGGGCATGAAGACGCAGGGACAGGCCACAGGGGCTGTTGTGGACCTAGGCTGGGACCTGCTGAACCATACAACACTTGCCTCTGAGCCTGAAGGCTCAATGTGGAGGAAGGGGGTGGGTAAGTGAGAGGGGTGGAAATGGGTTTTATGTGGCATGAAGCTGCAGGAGAGGCGACACATGGAGGGACCCAGTGAGAGAGAACTAAGGGTATCCTGATTTCCAGGTACGTCCTGGTCCCCATAGACCCTGATGGGACAGACGCTGAAGGAGTGTGAGTGTCAAGAGGACTGGCAGTCCCAGCAGTCTCAGAGCAGCGGTGAGGCCTGGCTCCTCAGAGTTGTTGGCTGCTCTCCTCTCTGCAGAACCAAGGTGGCCTGAGTCCCGACAGTCTTCCCTAAATGGGGCTGCAGAACCCCAAGAGATGAGAAATGGTTCTCCTACTCCTGTCGGAGGTGGTACTTCCCACCACTCTGAGTGGGAGAGAACAGAACCAGCTTTAAGTTCATTTTGAACAATGAAGAACTGGGCTGTTTCATAGTGAAAAAATGTCAGTGAAGACACGAGCTCTTAGGATGGATTCTCTAAAGTGATAGTATTTCCCCTACAGCCAGAGAGCATTGAGTGTTTTCATGTATCATTTCATTTGAAGTAAGAAGGGCCAGGGACTCCCATCAGCCCCACCAGAGGGAGGAAGAAGCAGGGATGTGGAGAGAAGCAGGCTTGGCCTTCTCTGCACTGGGAGCTCTGGGAGTGAATAGCATTTGTGGCTTCAGGAGGTGTTGCCCTAGATTGTAGGGCAGCGACATGCTGAGTTCATAGGCCTGAGCCAGACATAGAGCATGGCTGGAGGGGGCCTGGGTGTGATGGAGGACCCATCCCAGGCTGCCAGAAGTCCCTTTGAACAGCTCATGCACTCAGGTAAGCCTTGTTTTTGTAACATCTCATTTCAAGTGTACTCTCACCTAAATCACCTCAGTGTGAATAAGTCCAAAGTTTCCTCCTTTGCCTCCTAGTAAAGGAGGCTGGGAGTGGGGGTGGGGCAGGCAAAACAGGGTCTGTGTGCCCATAGCTCAGAGAGTGGCCTGAGGGAAGAGGCAGGGTCAGCTGTAGCCAGCAGACCCCTCAGAGGGAGTTTCTCCTTCCAAGCCTCCTAACCCCGTGTGCCTGGAGCTCTTGCTCTTCTGGCTTGGCCCTTGCTGTAGTTAGATCAGTTCTAATCCATCCCAGGTGCTCAACCAAATGGCGCACTAATCCTGCTTGCGTTTGGAGGGGGCACACAGCCCAGGCCTCACCTTTCACTCTCCCCCAGATCTCTTTTTTGTGCCTGGAACTTAAATATCTGCCCATTTTCCCACCCGTAGGATCGTGACTCTGCTGCCTGCTTGGCGGGGCTGTTTGCAGACGAAATGCAGATTTGAAATGTGAAAGGCCTTAGCCCATTAAATGAGCTGATTCATGTGACGTGTGTAGGTCCTGGGCTTGGAAAGTACACGGGAGGTATGAACATTCTCAATACATAGCCACGTCCTTACTCTCCTTTCTTCTTTCTTTAATTTTGCAGTCATCTGGATGAAACTTTTTTAAAAAGTGAAAACAGCTCCTTTTTTGTTTAGCTACTACAGAGACAGTTTCTTAGCTACAATGAAAATTTCTTTTGTAGTAGCTCCTTTTCTTAGCTTTTCTTTTTTTCTCCCTTTCCTGGCTACTATCGGGACTATTTTCACCGAGAGGTCTTTAATCCTTTGGGTTTGAGTTACTGAAGGCCCTGGTTAAAATGCAGTTACGTTGCCGGGAAGGGATACCACATAGACTCACTAACTCCTCTTCACTCAGCTCAGTAAGGGTGAACACAGGGCTTCTGATGTTCTCTACCTCATTTCATTGTCTCTAAGAGATAAGCACAGGGGAGTGTATGATTCCTATTTTACTGATGGGGAAAACCGAGGCCTAGAGAGGTAAAGTGACACAGCTAGTGGAATTTGCTCTCAGAAATCTGACTCCAAGGGCTAACTTTGTACCTAGATGGAATATAGGAGCACAATTTAAGAGGTTCTGGGAAGCTCTCTCTAAAATCTCTCTCTGTTGCTGTAAATCCTGCCATTGAGACATGATTATTTTGAGCCGTCTTAAGGGTGCACTGATTTCATTCAAGACCCTTTTTCTCTGGCAATCCCAGGATGGCCTAAGAGCAGGAGATGCTGAGGTGTAAGGTTTGGAAGGTATGCTCTGAAAGAGGGTGCAAAAAGAATCGCCAAGTGCAAATACAAAGTCTGCCAGCATCTCTGTGACTCTGTCAGTTTCTCTATGTGGGGTTTCAGGGTGGGAGGACAAGTGTGACACCTCCAAATACTCACTGCCCTGGAGTCCAGATATCATTCAGCCCCCAGGTTGCACTGACAGTAAAACTGCAGTGGCTTTGAGCCAAGAAGGGCCATATTTATGTCCCAGCAATGAGTCTCAGTTTCCTCATATCTAAAACAGAAATAATGCTTTCCCTACTTTGTAGGCTCAGGAGGCCCAGTGAGAAATTCCTCTGTAAAGTGCTGTACAGCGGAAGGTAGGAATATCTGCTTGTTAGACACCCAGTCTAGCCTCAGGCGGTTAAATGCTTCCCTTACCTGGTGAGCAAGGCGTTTGTGCCTCAGGAACAGACCTACAAAATATGAGCACCACGACGAACCATCACAATGTATTAATATTTTCACACCACTTAACTCTCATTAAAATGTACTTTGCTGAATTTAATATGTGATTTCAAATGACACAACATATTAAGTGCTTAATATACTAGAAATTATGAAACTATTATCGTGTTGATGCTATATGAAATAATTAGACTGAATTAAACTTTAGCAGCCAAGTGAAGGAAAGACTTCAACTTATAATGTCTTAAAGTAGCTTAAGCCACTACTCTAATCCCCAAAATAAACATCAGAAATTAGGATCCTTAAATAAAAACTGAACCGTAATCTGTACTTACACCAGCTCTTCGGGGCTTTGGTGATGCAGCGCGTTGTTGCCTTGGGCAGGTGAGGAGCCCCGGGAGCCCCGCCAGGGCAGGGTGTCAGGTTTGGGGCGTCAGCTGCTGTTCCCGGGGCCTGGTGGAAGGATGACTAGAATGGCTTCGGAAGGAGTAAGGCTTTCTCCTGAAGTGACAGATTGGTCTTCTTTGCCCCAAATTAGCCTATAGACAAGTTAAAATTGATAACAAACCCACCTTACTTAACCTTTATTGAGTGCTTCCTTGATGCCAAGCGTTTTATATGCATTTTCTTATTTAATCTTCACAATATATCCATGTTATAAGCCACCATTTTCAGATGAAGAAACTGAGACTCTAAAAGATGAAGTGAATCATCCAAGCCTTTATAATCAGAATCCAGTGCCCACCCCTCTATCATACGTGGCCTCCTCATTATCTAGTGTGCGAGTGTGCGTATACCACTTCCTGTTTTAATAATAATCCAGTGACCAAACACATTAACGTACTACCTGACAGTGACTCACGACCTATATCTTTTTTTTTTCATGCTCATAATTGAAAACTTTAATTTTTCTTAGTCACAACCTAGATCTTTATCACATTCTAGTCATGGAATGGAGGGATCGTGATTTGAGAGTCTCACTTTAAATAGGATGCAGCCTGGCTAATGTACGCAGGACGTTCTCTGTGTTTGCTGCTCATTCAGTTCAAAAAGAATGAATTCATTACCTCCTGAGTATCCTGACATATACTGATGTGTAGCTGTCATAAACAAGACAACTTAAAAAGAGTAAGGAATATTTTCTATCAGAGAGAATACTAATTGCTTAGCTATTTAAGATGCCATGTCTCAATTACTCATATGAGCTGGAAAACACTCATCCTGGGTTGTTTGAAAAATATAAATGTGAATGTGGAGACTTAAATATATTATCAGTTACTGGCCAGCAAAAATAATTTTAATGGAAGCAGGGAAACTTACATCAAGCAAACACAGGTTTATATTGAACTGAAAACAAGTATTTTCCATAAGTGTCAGGATTAGGTTCTGCCTCATATAAGAGAGAACCAAATAACAGTGGCTTTAAGATGACAGAGGTTAATGTCTCTCTTGCATGAAACAAGTTGTTTTTCAAGGTCTGGTTTGTCGTCTCCACTGTGGTCCAGGGTTAGACTCTTTTGTCCTTTAGGGCAACAACTCATAGTCCAAGGTGGCTGCTGAAGCACCAAGTTCCAGGCATTAGGAAGGAGGAAGGTGGCAAAAGCAAAGTCACACATGACTGCCCTGAATAAAATCTGTGACTAAGAAAGAAGAAAGTGGCAATGAATGGGCAGTGAGCAGTCCTTGGAGTACGACCTGGCCATCACATAGAAGTTGGCCAGTGTTACTCTTGGCTGTTGCTCTTCTTCCTTTCTGCAGAGCATCAAGAAGGGGGAAGGGAAGTAACATTTACTAATAGCATATAGGGTTCCAGAGACCGTGCTGGACAGTTACACATTATCTCATTCAATTATCCTGTGTGGGCAGCAGAGCGGCAAGTCAGGTAAAAGGGGATGCTATCACTTGGGGTGAGGCTCTACCCACATGTGGAGGTCAGGAAGCAGGAGGAGGAAAGCTGGAATGTTTGCATGAGAAGCCCAAGGGCTCCTGCGAATGAAGGGATGGATTAAACCTCCAACATTTGTTCTTTGAGATTCAAGTTCTTAAAAATTTTCAGCGCGGATAAGATGGCAGGGACCAAATTCCATTGGCAAGAAAGCTAACGCTATGCCTTTAAAATAAAATACAGTTGCCATGAGTGTAGAAAGGGAAGAGATTTAAATATTAAAAAGATAATAGAAAAATTGACAAAAGATTTGAATAGGCATTTCACAAAATGGGAGCTCCAGAGAGCCAGTGTGAAAGCATATTCAACCCCATTCGTCATCAGGGAAATGCAAAATGACCTCACAGTTAACATTGAGAAGTCCGTAATACCAAGTGCTGGTGAGGAAGTAGAGCAATGGAGGTATGAGAATATATGGCTGGAAGGAGGAGAAATCGTGCAACTGAAACCAGAGGGCAACCGAGTCCGGGGCTCATGCTGCCTGCGCCTCTCAGCCGATAGACCTACACAGAGCTGGGCTGTAGGATAAGCGTTTATTGTCAGAGCACCAATGAGCTGAGGACAGCAGGTTAACACTTTCAAAAACTGCCTTCCCATTCTCAGACTGGCTTAGGGTATTTAAGGGAAAATCTGGGTGTTCCTCCAGAGGCTACCTGACGGTTCCCTGGGGTCTGCGTGGAGCCTTCCCTGTGGCAACGTGGTTTTCCAGTGACGTCAGCAACCCAGGAACAATGATGGGAGTAGCCTGGAAAGAATGCTAGCCCATAGAGATTGTGATCAATAAGCCTAAGGGTATTAATCATAAGTTTCAGGGTAATTTTCTAAAACTGGGAACTGGAAAGGGGAGATTTCGAGCTGAAGCCGCAGGGGGATCTCTTGTTAAGCTGTAGGTTAAGGAAAAGGTGAGGCCGGGGATGCTGCGAGGCCCCCCTCTATTATGGGGGGTCCCAACGGGGCCCTGCTTCACAACCACTTTGAAAAGGTATAGTCTAGTTTTATTCTGTCGACACCTTCAAGATGGTAAAACATCTTTCTCGAACCCATGTTTCTCTGACTATCAGATCCCAGATAAAGCTATAATTTTTGCCTCCCTTACAAGGTAAGGAGAGTACAGCAGGGATGGCTTGTCCCCTCCACATTGTCTGGGGCCTCAGCAGGAAGACTCAGAAGCTTGAGTCTCTAGCCTGGTGTTAATCATCTGAAGGCTGGTTCACCTGTGGTTGGTGCTGGCAGTCACCCAGCGGGGGGCCTGTCTGGGGCTATTAACCACAACTCCCACACATGGCTGCTCTTGTAGTCTGGCCTTCCTCCCAGTATAGGGGCTAAGTTCCAAGGGCGAGTGTTCCCTGAGAGAGAGAGAGAGAGAAAGAGCCAGGTAGAAGCCATATTGCCCTTTATGTCCTAACTTCAGAAATCATTCAAGGTCACTTCTGCTCCATCCGATTGGTTGGGCAGTTACAAAGTTCTGCCCACATTCAGTGGAAGTATATCGGTTTCACTTTGTAAAGTCAAAATGTGCGATGCTCACACATACACACATGTACAAATACATATTGTTAACCTGAAAATAAAAGGCCTTTCAAAGTGAGAGGCAACAAGCCTCTTATTTGAAATAAAAAAGAATAGTTATTTGGGAAGCATAGATTTAGGCAGAAGCCCAAATAACGTTCCGATTAGGAGACCAAGACAATGGGTATTTGTGAGAAAGGGAAGGGGAACAATTACGTCAGTAGAAGGAAGGCATTCCTATTGGTGTAGACAATGTAACAGTGATGCTAATTCTAAAGATTGTTTTTAATTTTCAGTCCAGTAGTCATCAGGCTAGTAGTCATAATATCTAATTTCTTGTTATCCTTTCAAATAGGTCTTTGGGACACAAGGTTGCTTTAGGTTCAGTCCAGAGGTTATTTTGCCCTGTTTTAATATTCCAAAGGTTTGGGGTATAACATGTGCAAGGCAGTTCCTCTGGCATGGCAGCTCCGAATCCATTTTATTTTATTATTATTTTTAATTATTTCGACTCCATTTTAAAGTGGGGTTCATTTATTACATATTTTTTAAACAATATACATACAAACATATATACTGTGTTTCCCCGAAAATAAGATCTAGCCAGACCATCAGCTCTAATGCGTCTTTTGGAGCAAAAATTAATATAAGACCTGGTCTTATTTTAATATAAGACTGGGTATAATATAATATAATAATACCGGGTCTTATTTTAATATAAGACTGGGTATAATATAATACAATACCGGGTCTTATATTAATTTTTGCTCCAAGAGATGCATTAGAGCTGATGGTCCGGCGACGTTTTATTTTCGGGGAAACACGATATGTTTGAAAAATACAATCAGCCATACTGCATTTCCTTAAAGTCTTGATTTTGATGTATGTTTCAGGCAGTTGGAGTATGTATTTGAGTAATTCTTTCAGGAAGATTGCATGAGTGAATATTTGAAAGCATCCATAAAGTCTCAATGTGTAGCATGTAAAGCCACCATCATCTTTCTTATTTAGGAAAAATAAAAATAATATAGGTTCACTTAAAATAATTCAAACTTTGCCAAAAACAAAACAAAAAAAACCTCTCAAAGGTAATGAAAACCCTCCAAAGCGCCACCTAGCATATATTATTATTACTCTAAAATGGGATCATACTCTCCATATTGTTTAACATGCTTGATGGAGTGGATTCCCTTTCTCTCCCACTTTCGTAAGTGATCTGTGAGTGTCTCCTCCTAGCAGTCCTGAGTAGCGTGACCAGCTGGATCTGCTATATTCATCTGAGATTGTATGACGCCTTCATCCTTGATTAGCAACCTGACTGTGTAGTATATCCTTGGGTCCCAGTCTTTCACAGTACAATGAATGAGTCCAGCCAACAGCAGAAATGTTCAGGGACCTGCAAAAATTCAGTCCAGTGGATAGTCCGTTGACTTGCCTCCTCGCTGTGGAAGAAGCCAGTTTTGTCTCCATTTGCACATTCATTTCAATATTCCTGATCTATAAATGTGCCTGTTCTTTACATTCATCTTTGAACTGGTTGTAGCATCTTACTGGGTCCTTGGTTAATAATGAGTTAAATAAAATCTTTAATATGTGTTCATTTTATATCTGTACAAGAGTTATGATTTTACCTTTTGTAAAAAAAAGTATCCATTAACAGTTCTTTCCTGAAAAGTTGAGAAACAATGTATTCAATATTATAACAATGTAACAGGCATGATATAATGCTATTTAGACAATAGACTTCAAATATGTATGTACAATATGATTAGAACTACATTTAACATTCTTATGTAAAAGAGGACTGGAAAAGATAAAGCAAGGTGTTTCAACTGCTTGGTACTTTTCTTTATTACATTTTCCACAAATTTAAAAATATGGGATGATGCCACCTTTATAAGCCTTTTTTTTATTAATGGAGTAATGATGGTTTTAGGGATCTTGAAGGGCTGGAGCGGGGCATCCTGGCCTCTGCACGGCCTCTGGGATCAGCAGCGCGTTCTGCTAGGTAGTGAGGAAGCATATAATGATAGTAATAGAAATAATGAAATAATGAGCACATATAATGTCCCAGGATTTGTGCTAAGCAGTATCTAATTTAACCCTTACAACAACCCTAGGACCTGCTTCTGAAAAATCACCTCACTGCTGAATCCATTGCACTGTGACTTTCTGATTTTACACTTAGAGGGAACTTATAAACTTAAGGTTGGGGTCTCCTTGCTGTCTTGATATCTATAGGTTGAACTCTTGCCTCAGCCACTACTGCTCCCAGTTGGGTGAAGTGGGCCTCACTTTCCTCATCTCCTTAAATGGCCATCCTGCAGCCTGCCTCATTTATTATGACAACGTTAAACTTCATCGGAGTCCCATTCTCCTAAAAGGCAGCAATAATTAACAAATTCCCCCAGCTCTTTAAGTTCTGGGGAAACAGCTAACCGCAAAGGACCACGGTGCTCTCCCATATTCAGAGAAAAGAAACCCTGCCCATCATTTCTTACTATTCCCATAAAATTATTTGATGAGCGGATGGCTGTCTTGTTTACTTGTCTCTCTAAACCTCGGCCCCCATCCTTTTCTTTGAGACTTTCCTCATTAATGAACATTCTCCATATTGCAATAGCCTAAATAAAATCTTCATTGGCTGGTGCCTTTTGCATTCACAATTACCAGAGGTAGTTGAAAGCAGTCAGTTGGGTGGCGTATCCGGAGTCCCAGGTTCCAGTCTTGGCTCACCCATGCCTGGCTTCTGCTTTGGGCAGGTTTCAGGTCTCAGTTGAAAGCTCGCTGAGGGCCCCTTGCTTGCAGGATAAGTGAGTGGCTGCGCAGCCCCTCATCCCCTGCGCGGGGAGGCGGGGCCTTGCGAGCAGCTGTAACTTTTGCACGCTGCCACCAGAGGGCGGAGGCTCCGCCGAGGAAGGCCCTCGGCTCTGCAGCGGCTTGCTCCTGCAGGGCTCTGGAAGTGGACACCATGCAGGGTTTTCAGTCCTCCAGCGCTTTTACTAGCTCCTTCTACTGCTATCCCCTGCTCCCTCCGCTACGCCTCAGGGGCCGCCTTCATACTCCCGTGCCCAGATATCCTCCTCTGCCGATGCTACTCACAAGACTTGCGTGTGTGAGAGTGCAAGACTTTTGCGGGTGCAAAAGCCAGCCTTGAGCCTCCCGGCCTCTAGCTCTTATCTAGTGCCAAGGTCCCTTCCCCTCTTTCGGTCCTCTGGCCCCCTTCTCCAGACATGAAGAATTCCGGAGGCCGCTGGGAAATGGGGAGGAGAGGCAGAGGGAGGAGCTTTGGACTGCTTTTGGGCGAAGCACTTCACCAGTCACACCCATCAGCTATTTAGAGCACCACAATGGCCCCTTAGAGTGGGCCAGGCAACAACTGTTACCCCATCTGAAAGATGGGGAAACAGGCTCCTGGAGAAGAAGTGATTAGCCCCTGGTTGCATAAGTAGCTAGTAAGTGGCAGAATTAGGACAGGAATTCAGTTCTCCAGGCCCGAAGCCCCCAGCCTTGAGGAGACGGGCCCAGTCGGAGATGGATTATTACTTGGCAGAATTAAACTTGGGCTGCTCCAGCAGAAAGGGGCCCGGGACATATCTGAAGGCAGAGACCAAAATGCAGCTGCTTCAAGGACACAAATTGTAGAGTTTTATGTATTGACATGGTAAGATGATCACGTTTGCTTTTTAAAGTGTACATGTCTATATATGCATTTTCAAAGCAAATATAAATAGAAAAGCCAACTGTCCACAGTGGCTGGCTCTGGTGGTTAGGATCTCAGTAGTGGGAAGAGGATTTTCATTTTCTCTGTATTGTTCAAATTATTAATTACTATTATATATAAACCAGAAAGAAAAAGTATCCTATTTCTGTTTGGCAAAACGTAATACCTCCTTGATAAAGAGTTGAAAAATGCAAAGGAGAATGAAGAAAGTAAAATTCATCACTAATGTTCCTTCCCCCATAGATAGCGATGTTTTGATTTCTCTCTCTACAAAATGTAAATAACAGTATTAGCTGTACAGGAATGTTGTCAAGGATGAGAGAATGTATATAATAGCTAACATTCCAGAAGTGTTAGCTATTTTTATATATCACAAAATCAGCACCATACTATATACATCATTTATATACTGTTCTTTTCACTTATAACGTTGCTTCATAAACAATTTCTCGTGTCAGCTGTTCTTTAAAAATTATATTTTAGTGCTTGCACAAAATTTCATCATATTTAAGTACAATTTATTTAACCTATCCCCTACTGTTGAACCTTTAGTTTGTTTCCAATTTTTGCTGTTAAAATAACAGTGAGATTAACATCTTTAAACATCTCTTTTTGTTGGCATTTCTGATTACTCTTTAGATGGATTTCTAGAGGTAGGATTACTGGGACAAAGGGTGCAAATATTTTTTAGGCTTTTGATTCAGGTTACCAAATTACTTCCCAGAAAGATCTTGCCAATTTGCACTCCCACCTGCGGTGTGTGGGACTGCCTGTCCCACAGTCCACAAAAGAGGGATTTGGGGAGGATGAGTGAGATTTAATTATGTTGTTAGACTGAGGAGAAGAAGTCCTGTAGGGAGAGAGAGTTGAAATTTCAGGAAAGAGAGGGGAATGTCTAAAGAGTGAGGTCCCTGGGAGAAGAGGAGGGGGGGGGTTTGGAGCACATTTATAGGGCTCGCCTTGGACTTAAGAAGGGACACTTCATTTTCTGACACTGGTGGAAAGAGGTGTGATTGGATGTAGATACACAGTCACTGTAAGTGGGCAGGTGAAATTCAAGAGAGCTAGTCCCTAGTGGTCCCCTGTACTCAATAAAGTAGTCATCTATTCAAGGGTTAAAGGTGAGGGCTATGAGGGAAGAGATTTGTGGAGAGGGATGGAAACTTAAGGAAAGTAAAAGGGTTGAAGGTTGAAATGGTTGACATTGTGGTGGCACCGTTCAGGGCTGTGTGTACTTTATAGCCCTGAGTAAAGAAAAAGGTAAGCACATTAATTTAAACCAAATCTTTCAAAAAATGTGGTAAACAGTAGAAAATGATGGGACTGGGGATCATGGTAATAAAAAGTTTATGAATTTCTGGAGTTGTACCAAACTTTCAAGGAACAGTTAATTCCTATTTTATGTAAGTTTTTGCAGAAAATTGAAAAAAGAGTAAAAGTTGTCGAGATGATTTTATGAAACCGGTATAATCTTGATTCCAAAATTAGTAAGGTCAAAACAAGGAATTAGGCTCATTTCACCTACGATATAGATATAAAAATCGTAAATAAAATATCAGTTAATTAACCTAGTTATATTCTTAAAAATACATTTTGATCAAATAGGGTTTATCCCAGGAATTCTGAGTTGGTGCAATGTCAGAAATCACTTCATTAATAAAGGGAAGTCATACTATTATCTCGATGAAGAGAAAGCATTTGATAAAGTTTATCTCTTATTTACAATTAAATAACAACTTAGCAAACTGGATATAACAAACATCCTAAACTTGGTAAAGGTTACATAGCAGAAGCTTAAAACAAACATTACACTTCAAGAAGAAAATTTAAGTGCATTCTCTTTAATGTGAACAAAATAAGGAATCCAATTCTATTGCTACCAGTCAGTATGTAATAATGGAAGTTCTAGACAAAGCTGTCAGGGAAGAAAGACTAAGAGAGAGAAGGATTAGGAAAGAAGAGGCAAAACTATCATTATGTAAAGATAATATTTCAATTGCCTTGAAAAACAAAGAGAATCAACAGATAGACTGTTAAGAGAATTTAGTAAAATCACTACATACAAGATTAACCTAAAAAAAAAATCCATAACATTTCTCTTCACCAGCAGTAACCAACTTCTATTCACGATAACAAAAAAGAATGTACAATATCTAGGAATAAACTTGAGCATATACAAGAAACCTATGGAGAAAAACTTTAAAACTCTAATAAAGGACGTAGAAATTAACCTAAATAAATGAAGGGAAGTTTTATGCTCTTGGATAGAATGACAATATTATACAGGAACCAGTTTTTTATGAATTAATCTATAAATGTAATGAAATTCCAATAAAAACTCCATTCTAAAATTTCTATGGACAGACAGGACTAAGTCAACCTTACCAAGGAAGGGTAAAGGAGCAGACCACAATAAAGCCACGTAAAAAGCTGAACAAAGCAAAACAATAACATTGTTTTAGCACAAAAACAGACCAACAGACTATGGAAAAGAATAGAAAACTCATAGTCAAGCCATGAGTTTGGGGGGGAGGCATCACAAATCAGTGAAGAAGGGCGGATTAAACCAGCTTGCTATAGGGAGAAACAGGATCCCTGCCTGATACCAAATAAAAAGATACTGTACATGATGAAAGACCTAAGTGTGAAAAAACCCCCAAACCTCTAAAGTTAATAGAAGAAAATACTATAATAGAGAGTCTTTGGCACCTGGGTTGGGAGAGGGACTCCTTACATAAAACTTCAAAAGCACAAACCAGAAAGAAAATATGATTAATTTAATGATGTCAAAATTAAGGATTTTTGTTCAAAAGAGGATCCCATAGACACACAATGGGTGATAAAATGGGAGAAGATACTTGTAAATCTAAAAGTGATAAGAGATTACTACGTAGAATATACAAGTAACACCTGAAAACCAATAAACAAGAGAGACTTCCAGTTTCCGGTCTAGCAAGTAAAGAGCTTGGGAGTCTGCACTCCGTCCTTAAAAGTAAAATGCTGAACAAATTGAAAATAAATAACTATTCTTAGATCTGTCAGAGCTCTGGAGACTTCTCTGTCAGAAATGGACAGATCTACCAGGCGGAAAATCAGTGCGGACAGAGTTGAACTCAATAAGGTCATCAATCAAATCGCTATAAATTGGTGTCTACAGACTACTTCACAGCTGGACAATACACATTCTTCTCAAGTTTATATGAAACATTCTCCAAGATAGACCACATTCTGGGTTATAAAATACACCTTAATAAACTTAAAAAATAGAAATGATACAATGTCTGCTCTCACATGGCAAAGGAATTAAACTAGAAATTACTAACAAAGTAGCTGGCAAATCCCAAGACACTTGGAGATCAAATAACACACTTCTAAATGACACATGGGTCAAAGAAAAAGTCTCAAGAGAACTTTAAAATACTTGGAACTAAATGAGAATGAAAGTACAACTAATCAAAAATTGTGTGATGCAGCACTGCTGAGAGAGAAATTTTTAGCATTGATGAAAGGTCTAAATTCAGTGATCTAAGCTTCCATCTTAGGAAGCGAGGGAAAGAAGAGCAAATTAAATCCAAAGTAAGCAAAAGGTAGCAGGCCCTAACAAAAAAAATGGAAAAGTTTATCAACAGGCAGTTTCTAAAATTAGTAATCCAATTTGAAGAGAATCATTAAGAATTAAAATCATCAGTAATCAGATTCTCAAATTTATTTAAGAATCCACTCCTGTAAACAAAAAAGTTCATTGTTTACAACAATTAAATCACCTTACACCTATTAGACTGGCAAAAGTTGGAAAGCTGGAAAATGCCAAGTGCTGGCAGGCATAGGGATGGAGGCGCCTTCGTGTGCTGCTGGTGGGGATGCAGAATAATCAAACTTTGTGAAGAGCAGTCTGGCACTACATAGATAGTAGATGTGCATAGCCTAGGACCCAGTGAATACACTCCTGGATGGATGTAGCACACAAATGATCACAGATCCATCAGAGGATATGGCTTAGAACGATGCTGTGTCAGTTCTGATAATGGGCGATCATAGACAATCAGTTGTCCATCTGCAAAAAAGCAGATGAGTAAAATGTGGAAGATGCCCATGGTAGAGTGTAGCAGGACCTTAAATAATGTTATTTTGTTCAATGTCGTTTCATTACAATGTTGATGAAATGCTGGAGGAACCTAACTCTTGTTTATATCGATTAGCCTATGGTAAAACTGGTTTCGCTATACCTTGTTTTGCTTAAAATCTCAGAACCTATCAAGGACATTAAGTGAGGGCAGCAGTTAGAGAAACGAGAGATTAGGTACATGTGTAGCAACATGAATGGACCTTAAAAAGCAGTGCTGAGTGACAAAAGTAAGAAGCAGAATGAGATGAATAACTCAATACCATTTATATAAATTAAAGTACATGCACATACTTTTGTGATTTATTGCAAATATTTTTAAATCAATTTAAAAAATGCATATGGGGTGGGGGAGGGATGAATAGGCAGAGCACAGGATTTTTAGGACGGTGAGAATACTTTGTATGATGCCATAATGATAGATACATGTCATTTTCCATTTGTCCAAACCCACAGAATGTACAACACCTAGGGTGAGCCCTAATGGAAACTATAGGCTTTGGGTGGTTATGATACGTCAATACTGGTTCAGTCATTTGTAACAAATGTACCTTCTGGTGGGGGATATTGTAAATGGGGGAAGCTATGCATGTAAAGGAGGCAGGAGGTAGATAGGAAATCTCTGTACCTTCCTCTTAATTTTTCTGTAAACCTAAAACTGCTCAAAGAAAAAGTCTTTAAAAAGTTTTAAGTAAAATTTAAAGAATGCATATACACACTGCTTGAAATGGATTATAAGCCTAAATCTAGGAGCTAAAACAATTGAATATCTAGAAAAAATAGGAGAAAATCTTTGACTTTGGATCAGGCAAAGGCTTTTTAGGCTAAAAAAAGCATGATTGGCAAAAGAAAAAAATGGATATGTTGAACATAAAATTAAAAACATCTGTTTTTCAAAAGACACTATTAAGAAAATGAAAAGGCAAGCCACAGCTTGGGGGAAATATTTACAAAGCACACAGATGATAAAGAATTTTGTGCCGGTCATCAATTTTTTTGATTCTCGGCTCCAAATTCACCCATCTTTGCCTGCTCTGTGATAATTAAGGTAGGTTGGGTAAATATTTTACCTGTGACATTTGGTATGCTGTTACGCCAGTAGAGGGTGCCGGAGAGACACCGAAGGAGGAAGGAGTTTTCTCTTCCAGCTTCCTGTGTCCTGCGGAGTGTGGGCTCTGCGCTGCCTCTTGCAGGATGCAGCTTTCTCCGTTGCCTGGCTCCTGCAGAGGGCAGCTTCCCCAGCTCCCAGTTCTGGTAGCACAGGGCAACCAGCAGTGTCCAGCTGCTAGAAGCTTCCCTCAGCACCTTGTCAAAGTGGCATGACTGAATCGCTTCTCCCAGCACCCCTCAAATGACTGACTGTGCAGTGAGTTCCATGGTGTGGCACCTCTCTCTGGACAACATCCCCACACAGTGCAGGTTTCCAGTATCCTCTCAAGAGCCACCTCATTGTCTCAACCATCAGTGAGCCGCGCTGTGCTCTTCCCCACACGTCTGGAGCTCCTCTTCAGACGCTCCATCCCAGCTCTGCCGGCAGTGGCTGTCCCTGTCTGCTAGTCCTGTATTCATCACAGTTGTCCTTCTTTAACTCTTACCAGTCAAATCCCCATCATTCCAATCTCCTGTTAATAATTCTCCTGATTGGACGCTGACTGATACTGACTTATCTCCAGAATATCTGAAGAAACCCCACAACTCAATAGTAAAACAAACAGTCCACTTTAAAAATGAACGCAAGATTTAAATACTTACCAAATAAACTACATGGAAAGCAGATAGGCACATGAAAAGATTCTCCATATGATTAATCATTAGGAATTGCAAATTAAAACCTCAGTGAGATACTACTGCATCACAAATGTCTCCCGTTAAAAAATCTACAACTACCATTAAGGATGCAAAGCAACTGAAACTCACGTATCACTGGTGGGAATGCAGTGCCAAGCGGCTCATCACTTTGGCATACAGTTTGGCAATTTTGTATAAAGTTAAATAAATCTACACTTATGAATATATCTCATTGTTTTAATTTGCAGTGACAAATGATATTGAGCATCTTTTTATATGCTTATTTGCTATCTGTTTATCTTTGTGGTGAGATGTCTGAATAGATGTTTTGCCCATTTTTAAATTGGCTTGTTTGGGTTTGTTTTTTTTACTATTGAGTTTTAAGAGTTCTTTGTGTATTTTCGATGCAAGTCCTTTATCAGATATGTGTTTTGTAAATATCTTCTCTCAGTCTGTGACTTTTTCCTTCTCTTAATAGTGTTTTTTGCAGAGCAGAAGTTTTTAATTTTAATAAAATCCAACCAATTATTTCTTTCATGAATCATGCCTTTGGTGTATATAAAAAAAAATCATTGCTAAACCCAAAGTTACCTCGATTTTCTCTTTTCCTCCAAAAGTTTTACATGTAGATCTAAAACAAATTTTGAGCTCATTTTTGTGAAAGGTGGAAAGTCCATGTCTAGATTATTATTTTTTTTTCCTGCTGTGGACATCCTGTTGTTCCAGGACCATTTACTGAAAAGACTATCCTTGTGAATTGCCGTTGCTCCTTTTTTCAAAGATCAGTTGACTGTTACTGAATATAAATTTTACTTCAATAAAATTGACTCAAGAAAAAAGTACATGCCCACAAAAACCAAAACTACATATTTTTCAAAAATATAAACAAAAGTATGTACTTTAAACACAGTAGAGTGACTGCCAAGATATGTAAGATGGCTATAAAAGAGAGTGAGTGAATGAATAAATGGAACTAAGTGAGGAACCTTGCACAGACCCTTGATGGTAATTTTGTGATATTGAAGGTTGCTACTAAACTCCTCTCTCCTTCTTCCTGGGCCCCAGGCAACTCAGCTAAAAACTGCATTTGTCAGTACAACCCCCACGCCCCCCCCCCCCGTGGATTCCCCCTACAACCCCCTTGCTACTTGCTATATGTGACTAAGTTCTCACCAATGGGATGTGAGTAGAAGTGACTGTGCAATTTTTATATTCTTAAAGATCCTCCTCACCTTCCTGCTCATCAGAAATGCTGCAGCCTTAAAACTCAACTGGAGCAGCCTTAAAACTCATGTACTGAAAATAGCAGAGCTGCTTATCTGGGTTCCTTCGTGTCTGGGTTCCTGCGTGACTTTGAGGAGCAGAGCATCCTTCCTGGAAGGTGAGACTACATCAGCACCTGTGGGAACTGCCAAAGCGGGGATAAAATGGGGCTGAGTGAGATCAACAATTGTTCCTCCTTGAAAAACAACCCTTCCCACCCAGTCCTTCCATGGTCTTCACTCTTACTGGCTATGATCGTTCTTGGTGTGGCGTGGTGTCCTAAGGCCCACCAATCTATTCTGGAACTGTCCGCACTGGCGTTTGTGGCCTCCAGTACCAAGTTCTGGTTATGGTGTAAAAGGTGAACGTGAGCAGCCCCCTCCCACCCACCCCTCCACCAGCACATGTGCACAAAACGCACACACTGGATTCCTGGGCACAGAAGGAGAGGAGGGCAGTTGTGGAGGAGTGAGGATTACGGTGAAGTTGGCTGATATAGGCAGGTCCATACTTACTCATTATAGCCTGACATTCTAGAAGTTACTTACCACCACCACCACCCCCAAAACTGAAAAGTAAGTACCACAGTGACATTCATAACTCACACGAAGTTAGGGTCAAGTTTTGCATTGTGTGTTCTTTTGAACCTTTTTGCATCATTTTGTTTTGAGTGTGCCTCTTATAAGACGCAAATGATTTTTTTTTTTAACCCAAACTGTGAGTCTTCGTCTTCTAATAGGGGATTTAACTCATTTACATGTATTATTTAAATTATGTATTTGGGTTTTGGTAGTCTTGCTTATGATTCATGCTTGTTTATGATTCTGATTACTTTTTTCCTGTCTTTGGTTGTGCAGATTGCATTCGGTTTGCTTTTATCTTGCTGTGATTTGGAGGATAGATATCCTATATTTTTAATTCTACCAGGTTTATTTTAAGTGTTTAAAAATATATTTTTTTAGTTTCAAAATGATCCTGCATCTTTGTTATCAAGCCTATTCAAGGCATAACAAAATATCAGTGTTCTTCTAAGAAATATATTTATTTGTATCTGTACCTTAGCAAGTCACCTCCAAATGAGATGATACAATTTTTCCCCCTTTATTGGCTTAGAGGTAGTATGGTAAGGATTTTGGACTTGGTACAAAATAAATATATAATTTATCACACATACTGTTACTCAGAAGTCCAATTCTGATCTTCTTCAGTGATCCTTTTAAATTGCAGCTGATCTTGTTTTATTAGTACTTATTGATAATGTGATGATTTTTCTTTTGTTTCTCAGCCTTTTTTACCCCACTGACATCACATTCTCATGTACATAACCTGTCTTTGAGGAATATTAAACATTTTGTAGAGAAGTAACATAAATAGCCACTCATACTTTTATTGGCATGATAATCTACAAAAGCAATTTATAAACATGTGAGTGGTAAAATCAGCCCTTTAAAGGACTTTTTAAAACATTGTCATTTTATAAGGAAGGTACATAAATATAACCAACTTAATTTGTTTTAATGAGGCTTTATTTATTTTTTAATTCTTTAATTTTTCAAGTACAATTGACATTCAATATTATATTAGTTTCAGGTGTACAACATAGTGGTTAGACATTTATGTAACTTATGAAGTGATCCCCCCAGAAATCTAGTGCCCACGTAATACCATATATAGTTATTACAATATTATTGACTATATTCCCTAAGCTATACTTTACATCCCCATTACTATTTTGTAACTACCAATTTGTGCTTCTTAATCCCTTCACCTTTTTCACCCAGCCCCCTGACCTCCCTCCCAACTGGCAACCATCAATTTGTTCTTTGTATCTGTGAGTTTGTTTCTATTTTGTTTTTTAGATTCCACATATAAGTGAGATCATATGGTATTTGTCTTTCTCTGTCTGATTTATTTCCTTTAGCATAATGTTCTCTAGGTCCATCCATGTTGTCTCAAATGGTTAAGACTACATTCTTTTTTATGGCCAAGTAATATTCCATTGTATGTATGTACCACATTAATGTGAAGATTTAGTTAAGTTAAAAATTGTCTTTTAATAAATTTTATTTTTTCCACATCTTCACACCATAGATAATAGTAGGAAAGAAACAAATATGTACTGTTGCAGAATAAACGTGAGTTAATCTTATTTACCTATTTAAAACTATAACAGAATTCAAACATACATATTGATGTACTATGATTATGACAAATTATACTTGCACTATCAGTTTGTTTTAAGGTTTGGTAATTGTCACTGCCATGTGGTTCCTAATGGAAATGATCCTGGGGTCATGCGCTTCCTGTGCCTTCTAGATGTGCTCTTTGTGTTTGATTCATCTCCCCTGCCTCCTTCCTTGTTAAGAATTTTTCTGTGGGTAAAATAAGAAGAAAATCAAAATAAGTGTAAGAATCACAACTCACAGGCATCAGCCTTCCATGTATATCTCATTGGCCTCGGTGGCATCAGAAGGCCGCTTGGAGGGAGCCTGGGAAGTGGCATATTTTATCTGGGCCCACTGTCACTTTCAACAAAATGTCTCTTAATAAAGAAGGGCAGCACATAATTGCATACTGTATCCATGAATCCTACTTTGCTTTTTTCTCTTAACTAAATGATTCAACGTGCTTTTCCTTCTTAGAATACAGACTTGCAGTATGAGATTCATTTGTTTATATTGATACAACAAATGAAAATGGGTTGCTTCTTTAGGTGGTAGAGACTAATTGCCTTCAATATCCATTTCTGCCGTTTTTAGAACCACTGATTTTTAGACGGACACAAAGCCACCCAGAATAAGATTAAATTTCCAAGCATCCTTTCAGGAAGATGTGGCCATAGGACGAAGCTGTGTCCCATGAGTTGAGAGCTGAAGTGATATGTGTACCTTCCAGGTCCTGCCTTTGAAGAGGACATGTGTGCCTTCCCCTCCCTCTTTTTTCCCTTCCTGCTGGCTGTGAAGTCACATTATATTGCACGTGATAATCTTGGTACCTGGCATCTGTTAAAATTATAATTTTAACAGATGCCAGGTACCAAGATTATCACGTGCAATATAATGATGAAATTTCATATTTAGATCATATAACTAATGCTTATTTGTGCACAACTGTAGATTTCCCTTGATAATAAAAATAATATATTCACTAAATAGTGTTTTGCAAGCAGTCCCTCCCACTTAAGTTGGTAATGACACGAGCTCCCATTACAGCCAACCCTGGAGAAATGCAGGGAGAGAGAGAAAGGACAAATTTGGTGTTTGCTGTAATCATTTGTGATGCTGTAAAACTAAGGGCCGGCCCTAGCTGTGTGTTCCCCTTCTTCTCAATGTCTAGGCTGAGGGGGGTGACTACCAAAGGACCTCCCAGGAATGTGACTCTTTCTCTCCCTCTTTTTCTCACTTAGGCCACTTGAACAAATTTGTAAAAATTCCTCTTGACAATAAGGAGAAAATCAAAGATGTCTCCATGGCAAGAACATAGTTAAGGTATGGAATATTGTGTTTTATTTAATGAGAAAATAAAGGTGTCGTGTTAAGAAATTAGGTTCACTTATTGACCCCCATTAACAAATATTAAATGTTACTCATCAAAAGTGCAGTGAAGTTATACCTAAAATCATTAAATATGAAACTTCTAACAAACTTAAGCAGTTAAGGCTAATATTAATGAAGATAAACTGGGGCTGGAGGAGAAGAGGACAAAGTGGGGGAAAGAAGGGAGGGAGGGGGAAATTTTTCTTTTTGAAATCTAAAGAGCCCTGGAACCTGTAGAAATTCAGCCTTGTCTTGATACTGTGGGGTGAGGGTGGGATGGCGGGTTACAAAGAATCAGATCCCTTTTCCAGGTCCTGAAGCAGGAAATTTATTGTCTGCTCAAGTAGATGAGATACACAATTGCAAAGTCAAATGACAGAATGGGACGATACTATAAGAGATGTCACCAAGGGGATATGTTATGCCGCATGTTGAGTACACAGCAGGAATAAGAAATATGTATTCCTCCAAGGGGGCAGCAGTAGTCACGATGGGTTGGAATGGCCTGGAAGGTTCTCCTCTCTCCTTTCTTTTCTCCTTGTTCCAGGCACTGGGGGATACAGCCATGAACGAAACAGAGAGAAATCCCCACCCTCATGGCACTTACCATCTAGTGGGGCAACATAGACAATAAACTAAATAAATAAAAATAATAAAGTGTATAGGACAGTGATAAGTGCTAGGAAAAGAATAAAACAGGGAAAAGGAATCAGGACTATTGGAGGGTGTAATTAAATTTGGTGGTCAGGGAAGGCCCCACAAAGAAGGTGACTTGAGTAAAAGCTGAAGGAGGTGAGGGAGGGAACCATGTAGGTAGCCGGAGGAAGAGCATTCCAGGGAGAAGGAACATACATGCGAAGCAGTTACTCAGAGCCTACTGTGTGCTCACATGACAACAATAGCAATATGTGACTATTTGCCAAACCATCTTCAACAAACATTTAATGCCTACCGCAAAGACAGGGTGATTTTTCTTTCCCAGAAGTTGGTAGGTTGAGGGTACCTGGGGGATAGGTTACAAAGAACCAACAGCAACGTTTGCATTTTTAAAAGAAGACAGCCTCTTAACCCAAGGGAGGGGTCGTGGTGATGGAGTCCAATAATGACTTTCCAGTCAGTGTGATGGCGCGGTGGTATAGGGAAGGGAACAATGATAACGGGACGGAGATTCTGCTGCAAAGCTCTCCATGAACCACAGCTTAGGGCAACTGATCTGCCATTCTGGGTGAAGATCCTTCCGCGGCTGTAGGCAGCTGGGCTCCTGGAAGCCGCATTCCCAAGAAGAGAAAAGCTCCCCAATTGGTGTTAGATGTGATCAGAGACTCATTGCACACCTCCCAACCGCCTCAGATTACCGGGCAAAGTTGGCTCTAACAACGTTTGGAGAAGGCAGGCCCATCCTTGCAGGCTAGCCTCTATAATCAGATTCTGGAGGAGTTGGCCTCCCTATAAAATACTGCAAAAGGAGGCAACAGTAAGCCCTTGTGGGCCTCTAGCCTCAGGGTGAATGTATTTCATCCCCTAGAACTGAGTGACCTCCCAGTGCCTTGATCTTTCATCCCTAAAATGGGAATAATAGTAGTAGCAGCTAGCTCATAGGGTGTTAACAAGAATCGCAGCCCGCAATTGGTGATAGCATTATTTAGTACTAATAATTATTAGTAGTAATAGTTCTCAGAATTGTTACATGGATTGCAGTACATCTGAATAAACAGACTTTAAGGGTGGCAGTAGAGTGGTTAAGAGTAGAAGCTCTCAGTGTGACCACCTGGGTTTGCATCCAGAATGGCCACTTAGGAGCTGTGTGCCCTTGGACAAGTTACTTAACCTCCCTGAGCTCTCTTTCCTCATCTATAAAGTGAAAAAAAGAATAGTGCACATGTCATTACCTGGAAGGAGGCTGGGCCCAGCTTTCTATAGCCAGAGCATCGGTGCTGTCCAAGGGCTTGGGTAGTTAGGGAGTATTTGTCTACTAATAAGACAATTATATTATTATGTCAACAGCACCTAGTACCTCAAAGGGGTGTTAGGAGGAACGAGCACTTGTAGAGAAATTTGTAACAGTGCCTGGCAATAACTATGTGCCATTATCATTGTTATCCCCATCTTGTAGATGAGGAAATTGAGGCCCAGAGAAGTTAAGAGACCAGACCCTAGGGGCATGCAGCTTGTAGGTGGCAGGGCTGGCACTGGAATCCAGGGGTTCCGTGGTCGCCAGTCACCTGCCTAGCCTGGGAACTAGACAACTCTTCCTCGGCCCCTCCCCCCAACCCCCAGGCTCCCTGGGAACGGAAAGCTGGCTGCCCTCCAAGACCCAGGGGCCCTGGAGCCCTGCCCCCGCTCCACCCTCCCCCATCCTCAGAACAAAGTACACTCGCCGCGGGAACATTCCAGCCCACTGATGGCCAGGCGGGCGCGGCGGCCACGCCCCCAGAGCAGCACAGGGCGTCAGCGCCGGGGGCGAGCTCCGTGCCCGCTCCTGGCCCCGAGCCCGCCGCGGGTGCAGACGCAGTTGCACCGGAGGAATTCTCTCTTTCCTAACCTCCGGGACACAAAACTGAAAAGGCCTAGGGGCACGGTGGGTGGAGCAGATGCCGAGGACGGCATTTGCCCAGCGGACTCAGAAAGCTGCATTCTCTGCGGCGCCAACGCTTCGCCGGCCTCTGGGGCGCTGGGCCGGTTCACCCCGACTGCCACACTTCACTCCTTTATATGAAATTAATGCATGCTTTTGTTAAGAAAATAAGGGTAGATAGAACTAGGAGAAAGATCTCATGAATCCTACCACTCTGAGACAACTGCTATTAATTTTGGTTATGTCCTTCCAGACTTTTCAATGCACAAAAACACTCAGGTATATTGACGTGCAAGGAAAGGATCATGCTACTACTATACTGTTTGTTTTTTTTAACTTCATAGACTTTGGTTTTCAGAGCAGTTTTAGGTTTACAGAAAATTGAGATAGTGCAGTTCCCTTATACTGCATCCCCACCCTCAGTTTTCCCTGTTATTAGCGTCTTGCATTAGTGTGGTAACTTTGTTACCATTGATGAACCAATATTAGTACATTATTAAATAATGCCCATACATTAAGCTTCACTCTTTGTGCCACAAAGTTCAATTTTGATGAATGCATGGCATCATGTATTCACCATTACAGTATCATACACAATAGTTTCACTGCCCTAAAAATCCGACTTTCTTATTGGTCCCTCCTCTGAACTGTGCAACCACTGGTCTTTGTACTCTCTCTCTAGTTTTGCCTTTCCCGGAATGTCATATAGTTGGAGTTACATAGTAAGTAGCCTTTTCAGACTGGCTTCTTTCACTGAGCAATATGCCTTTTAAAGTTTCTCCATGTCTTTTCATGGATTAATAGCTCATTTCTTTTTATCACTGAATAATATTCCATTGTATGAATGTACCACAGTTTGTTTATCCATTCACCTTTGGAAGGACATTTTGGTTGCCTCCGGTTTTTGGCAGTTATTAGTAAGGCTGCTGTAAACATTTGTGTGCAGGTTATTACACTGTTTTCTAGCTTGCTTTTTTTCAATTATGAATGGCTTTCAGTATTGTAAATATAGACATATATCATTTTCATGGTGACATAAGATTCTATCACAGTTTAGTTAACCAGCCCCAGTTGTTGAACATATAGATTGTTGTCTCTGATTCTGACCTCGTAAACCTGCCCCAACTAATTGGTCTACACTTGACAGTCTCTTGTAGTTAAGGCTTGGTTGCCTGATCCTTTTGTGCTTAAATGTCAGATATCCCACTTACTTACTGTGTGACCCTGGGCACCTGGGCAAAGTCTTTAATTCCTGATGACTTGGTTTTTCATCTGTGAAATGGGAATAATTATGGTACTTATTGTGAGAATTAAATGAGCTGATACATGTAAAGTGTTTAGAACAGTTTAGAACTTGCCACATATAAACCCATAAAATTTAGCTCATTATTTATTATCTTTTGAACACCCACTGTGTGTCCTGAACTAGGCATTGTGCAAATTATCAAAGATTAAATCATATATGTAATCGTATCCTCAAGGAACTTTGGTTTATCCCCATTAGGGGGATAACACAAAGTACAGTAATACTGTTTTCTCTGTGCCAGGAACTGTTCTGGAGCCTGGCAGTAGTAGGGCTGGAATTTGTACAGAGGTGTGGTTCTAACCGCCACACTACTCTGCCTTTCTTTACACATAATTCTAATACAAAACACAAAGCAAGATGGATCCTAATAAAGTGGAGATGAAGAACAGAGAATTCAGGGGGCCCAGTGATGGCTTCCAGCTGGGCACACCATCGAAGGCTTTATGTTAAAATCCATTCATTGAACAACACCGAAAGAGCGTATCTATACCAAGCACAGCCCTAAGCACTGGATGAATAAAGAGGCAAATAAAACTAATGGGGAGAATATAATCTAGTAAGAGAGACTGGAAACCAAGTCAACAAGCAAATGTCAGATGACAGCTTGTGACACAAGCTACAAAGGAAACGCAGGCTGCCATGATGGATACAGGAGGCATAGTAAGAGATTGCAGCCTTAATCAGATTTGTCTGGGAGGGGCCTTCAAAGTGGGAGAAGACTTTGAAACAGAGAACTGTAGGATGAGGAACCAGCCATGTGAGGAATTGTGTGCAATACTCTAGCAGCAAGAACCAACAAACTCCTGGAGGTAAAGGGGTTTTTGGTGTGTTCTAAATGCTATCAAAAGCCATTGTGGGAAGAGGTCAGGGAGCAAAAGGAAAATGGCTAAAGATGAAGTTGCAGAGTAGACACGGACCAGTCTAAGGACACAAACTTCAAGGGAATCAGGGGTTTTGTAGAGGAAAGAAATAATAATTAGTCTAGAAAAGGCAAAGAAGAGCCAGGAGGACTGCTACCCCACCTGCAGGCCTGAGGTACATAGGATACAGGAGAAAAACCAGCCACTACATGAGAGGGCTGCAAGAAAATCAATGTCCTCAAGCAGAACCAGATTTTACTGAAAGCAAGAGGAGGGGCAAATGAATGTTTGGAGAAGAGGTTGAGGATTTAGGGCATTTTGCTGAGGATTTAGCGTGAGTTCCAGGGTTACTGGTTGAAGAATGGGGGAAGTAGGAAGAGTGGGAAATTGGATTAGATTAAGGAATGTGCGTAAATCTAGGTGATGATGGATGACCATCAATGGATGTTGAATTTTATTACTATTTCTATTGAAAAGCAATTATATAATTCTTTATCCTGTTCATGTGGTAAGTTTTAATCATTTTTTAAATTTATGTCAATCTTACATTCTTGAAATAACACAAACTTTCAGGACATATTATCTTTTGTGTACATTCTTGAATTCACTTTGCTGCTGTTTTGTTGAGGATTTTTTGCATCTGTGTTCATTAGTGAGATTGACTTATACTTTTCACTTGTTATCCTTGTTAGGTTTCAATAACAAGGTTATGTTGGTCTCGTAATTTGAGTTTGGGTATGTTTTTTCTGTCTTCTGGAAAGTATGTATAATCATAGTATTTTTTTTTTCTTAAATATTTATTAGAATTTGCCAGTGAAGCCATCTGAGACTGGAGTTTTCTTTGTTGGAAGATTTAAATTATAAATTCAATTTCTTTAACAGATATTGTACTCTTCCAATTTTCTATTCCTTCTTTGTTGGTTTTGTAAGTTGCAGTTTTCTAGGAACTTTCTCAACTCATTTTTATTTTATTTGAAGAGATCAGATTGTTCATAACTTATTATCTTTATGTCTATAGGATCTGTAGTGATGTCTTTTTTTCATTTCTACTATTGGTAATTCATGCTTTTACTCTTTTCTTTACCAATTCTTCCATTTTATTGTTTTCACAAACCAGTCTTTTAACTTTGATCATATTTTTTATTGTAAGTTTGTTTTTGTTGTGTTAATTCCTGCTTTTATCTTTATAGATTGCTTTATGCTTTTGAAAATTTAATTGTTGAAACATAGAGTTAATATGACCCAGCATTCCACTTCTAAATATACCCAAAAGAAATGGGAACATATGTTCACACAAAAACTTGTGCATGAATGCTCATAGTAGTATTCATAATAGCCAAAAAGTGGAAACAACCAAATGCTACCAGCTGACAAATGGAGAAACAAAATGTGGTATATCCATATTGCATTTGTTTGCTCGGGCTGCCATAACAAAATAGTACAGACTAGATGGCTTAAACAACAGAAATTTATTGTCTCTCAGTTCTGGAGGCTGGAAGTTCAAGATCAAGATTTGGCAGGTTTGATTTCTCCTGAGGCCTCTGTCTCTTTAATTTGCAGGGAGTTGCTTTCTTGCTGTGTCCTCACACAGCCTTTCCTCTGTCCTTGTGCATCCCTGATGTCTCTTCCTCTTCTCATAAGGGCACTAGTGCTATTGGATTAGGGCCCCACCCTTATGACTTTATTTAACCTTAATTATTTCTTTAAAAGCTCTATCTCATGAAATGTACAGCATAGGGACTAGAGTCAATATTTATATGGTGACAGATGGTAACAAGACTTATGGTGACCATTTCATAATGTATACAAATATTGAATCATGGTGTACACCTAAAACTAATATAATATTGCAGGTCAACTATGATTCATTTTTTTAAAAAAAGTCCTATCTCCAAATACAGTCCCATTAGGGGTTAGGCTTTCAATGTATGAATTTGAGGGGACACAATTTAGTCCACAACAATGTTGTTGCATGTTTGTTAATTGTATAGAAAGTCTTTGTGTGAATATACCATGTTTTATTTATCCATACTATTGTTGATGGGCATTTGATTAGTTTTCAATTTGGGATTACTATAAATAGTGCTTCTATGAACATTCTATGTCTTTTAAGTGAACATTAAACATTTCTGTTGGATACATACCTAAAAATCGCTGAGTCCATTAAATATCCCTATTTTTCAGCTTTACTAGATACTGGTAAGCAATTTTCCCATAGGTCAATTTATACCCTTACCAGCAGTTACTGAGAGTTCTGTTTTCTCTACATCTTTGCAACACTTGGTAGTATCTGATTTTTTTTTTTCATTTTTCAAGTCAATTCCTGAATTAGTGTGCAATATCTTACGATTTTAATTTGCATTTCCTTCATGATTAATGAAGTTGAGTTCCTCTTTTGTGTTTATTCTCCACTGGGATATGATATATTGTGAAGTGCTTGTTCATTTTCTGTCATTTTGTTATTGATTTGAAGGGATTTTAAATATATTGTGGCAACATGAATACATCCTCTGTCATTAAAAATATCTTACACACTGTGATTTGCCATTTTACTCTTTCAACTAGCAAACAGTTTTATTCTTCTTATTTTTTTAATCATTTTTCTAATTTATCATTTTTCACTAATTAATTCATTATTTTGGTCCTGTTTTTAAAATCTTTGCATACTACCAGATTGTGATGATGTTCTCTTATGTTTTCCTCTAAAAGCTCTTTTGTTTTCCAGTCATACTTAGATCTGCAGTCTGTTGGAATTGTTTTTCATGTGTGATGTGAGATAGGGAACACAATTTTTTTTTCCCATATGGACATCCAGTTAGCCCAGCATGTAGTAAAAGATGTTCCTTTTCTCAATGTACTGCAGTGTTACCTTTTCTATAGATTAGGTGACCAAATAAGTACGTATGAGTCTTATTCTATTTATTGCTTTATTCGTCTATGTTAGGATTGATATATATTATCATTCTATTTCTGCCTTCTATTAGCTTTACTCTTTTATTATTCTATTAGGGGCTATCCCAATGATTACAAATAAATCTGTGACTTATCAAAGTCTAATATTACTTGGTAGTTTTACCTTCTTCATAGATAATGTAAGGAACTTAGAACACTTTACTCCATTTATCATCTGCCTCAACTTATATGCGATTTTTTAAAAATGAATTTTAGTTCCATACATATTTTAAACCTCAAAAGATATTCTTATTGGTTTTTAGCAACAATAGTCAACTAGATATATTTATATATCTGCTTATTTTGATGCTCTTCATTTCTTCCTGCATCTCTGTACTTCTATCTGATATATTTTTCCATTTGCTTAAAGAACAGCCTTTAGGATTTCCTTTGAATCAAATCTGCTAGTAATAAATTCTCTTAATTTTTATTTGTTGGAAAATGTTTTTATTTCATCTAAGTCTTGAAGACCGTTTCTGCTGGGTGTAATATTCAGCACTATGATGATATTATCCATTAAATTTTGGACTCCTTAGTTTTTTTGTTTTGTTTTGTTTGTTTTGAACTCCTTAGTTTTGTTGAGATTTTATATGTCATTCTATTTGTTGCTCTTTTGAAGAGAAACTATTTTATGTTTGAGTTTATGATTTGTGTAGGTGTGGTTTTCTTTTTTACATCCTCTTTGGGAGTTTGGAGGAATTCTTACATCTGTGACTTGGTATCTTTAATCAGTTTTGGAAATGTTATCTCTTTAAATATTGTTTCTGCTTCGTTTCTCTCTCCTTTAAATGTGGGACTCCAATTACACGTATGTTAGGCCTTCTTAGTGTATTGCTTGTTTTCACTTCTGCATTTTATTTATTTTTGGCTCTCCTTGCAATCTGGACATTTCTGTAGTTCTATTTTTTAGTACATTAATTCTCTCCTCAGCTTTGTCTAATCTGCCATTAATTCCACAAATGAGTTTTTATTTGTTGGTTATGGTATTTTTCATATCTAGGATTTCTATTTGGTCTCCTTTCATGGTTTCTAGTTCTTTAATAGAGTTCTGAGGGAATACAAAGAATTACTCAGCATACTCACAAGCAGGTATATACTGTTGCCCTCAGACTGGCTTTGGAACCATCTGAGCTGGAACCTATTGCAATACTTCTCTGTTGACCAACAAAAAGCTTCTTGGTTTATGGATAGAAGTTCTAAGGTGAATGGACAGCATCCTGTTTGGAAGACGGCCATTCTGACTGAAAAATAGTCAAAATAAGCTCAGTGGACTGAATTGCCTGCTGTTTGCCCTATGTTTGAGTATTTACTGACTCATGGGCAGTGGGCAGTGGCCTTGCCATATGTTCAGACAGAAGGGCAATGGAAAACTGACATATTAAAGGGATGGCCATAAGGAGCACAGCCCTATGGAAACCACCAAGGGAATGTGAGTGGTGCATTAATTTAAGCAGGACATGTTGATGCCCATCTTATTTGTGCCTGGCTTGTAGTTTATAAAGGTGACTGCGTGATGACACTTAGAGACTAATGCTATTGAAAGAAGATTTTTACTTCTTACATTTCCTGAGACGAGAAGGCATGTTATGCCACACGGGTTCACAAGGAAAAGCACCAGAGTTGGTCAGGAGGCAGAAAGGAATGAGGGGAAGGCCTAAGCCAGAGCCTTTATTGGAGTTTCCATGGGAAAGGCCAGGCAGGGCAGGGTAAACAGCTTATGAGGAGCTCATTTGAATAGTTCTGGTGGGCTTGGGGATGGGGTTGTCCCTGGTTGTCTGGTACTTGCCCTGGGTTGGTTTAGGGCAGGGGAAATACTGAGTTGGCTTGTGAGAGTGAGATGAGGTGGTTCAGAGTATGGGCTCTGGATCTCAGAGGAGATGTAAACAACTTTGGCCGTTAGTTTGGTCCTGTAATTAATGGGTGCCAAACAGACAAATACAGAATCTAAGAAAACACAGTTAGAACACCTGTGAGAGGAACCTCTTTTCAGGATCAGAAGGTCATTGGAGCCAGTGACTGCATATCCTGGTGTGCTCGCTTGAGGTGGCCATGTAGGTCCATGAAATGAATGAACATTATGGGGGCTGCCACAATACAGATACGGGCTGAATTTAGACCTATTCCTTTTGTGTCCTCTCAGGTACAAAGTGCCAATAAGAACTGTTCTATCTGTCAGCAAGAGAAGCAGAGACTGCAGATGGCTTCAGGGAAGATTCCCTGGGGAGAAGGCCCTGAACATAGCTGGCAAGTGGGACGGATGCTGGTAGTACCGGAAGGCTATAGGTAGGTCCTGACAAGAACAGAGCACTGACTCTGGACGGGACTTTGTGGTACGCAGTGGTACATGCAAATGCCCGGAGTACTGTAAAGGAACCAGAACTGAAGAGAGCACACCACGTTGGACTTCTGAGTCCATTTTTCCAGGCCAAGGGACGCACTTATAGCTCATAATGTCCAACAATGGGCAGGGAGCTATCCTCCTCAGAGTAATAGTCTGATAGAGAATTGGAATGGGCAATTAAAACATTAGTTGTCTGAAATGGAAGGAGATGTAGGCATGAAGTGCTGCCTTACATGCCTTCATGAGTGTGTGCTCACACTCCACAAAAGAGGTGTCAAGGCAGTGTCCCCACTACATAGATCCTCTGCTTTTTTGGTGGCTTTGGAAAATGGGGTGGGCTGGGGGAGGATGCTGGTATAACTGCAATTCTTCCGATGGAGGGGAAGATGGTGATATGGCTACACTTTTTTTCTTTCCCACATCACCTCAACTTCTTTTTCCTACCTGATATAGTGATCCTAGGAAGAGGGCTGCGACTATAAGTGTCAAAAGAACGGATGATTTCTAAGGAGGAAACATAAAATTTAAAATATAGTCAGAATTCCTAAGGGCCTGAGGAATAGAGTGAAGAAATAAAATGGAGTCACTATAGTCAAGCTGCTAAATTACTAAAATCAAGTAAGTTGAGGCATGAAGAAATGATCCTATTCTTGCTTTAATGGCCTGGGAACTTAAACTTTTGAACTTTCCAGTCTTGCATCAATGCCTGGATACACATAAGACCTCCAGATAAGCCTCTGATTACTCCGTGAAGGACTCACGTATCCACACCACCTGACATCCATTATCCAGATCATTGGACATAACCAGACCTCCTGGCACCCATCCTCCAGACCACTTGGCACCCGTCAACCAGACCACCTGACATCTGACTGATAACCATCCTGGACCAATCCTCGGGCTAAGAATGCAGGAATGATTATTCTTAAGAATGCACTTTTTACTATAAGAACTCTTAACTTTTCTTTCTTCTTCAGGACACTTTTGGGTCTTTGCCTAGCTGTGTTTCCGGTTTGCAAACCCTAAGACCCTTGAATAAATCTCTCATTTATTTCTAGCCAGAGCCTCCAGACTTGTTGAGTTCATTGGACAGGCCTAATGGAACAGTTTGTTCCTTCATCTGATCTGGCAAAACTGGGGTTAACAGTGAATGCAGCTATATTGCCTAGTGGTAGAAATAACCCCCTAGTTCTGCACCCATGTAACTTTGTCCTAGATGAATGAGAGTGAACTGAGAAGAAGGCACTTGCTAGAAGGTATTGTTGCCTATGATCTAGACCAGTGCAGTGACCCAACCTAACATCCCTTCCAAAGGTGGAAAGTTTTGGGTATAAATGGAGAGAAAGAGGAATAGTAACAGGGTAAAGGAATGAATGAATGAGTTCAATGAGGTAAATCCAGTATTACATTACCACTTCAAAAGAGGCTCAGAGCAAAAGATGATATTGTCTCTTAGCTCAGTTATACCAGATACCTGAAAGGGTGAAGTCATATACATCTGAGACCACTGCTGCTTTTGGAACCTGACAAGATGGAATGGAAACCTGCAAAGCTGAGTGACCTTGTCCTATAACACATTTTGGTCATATGATATGATAATGGACTAGACAAATGATCAGTAACTGAAGGGGACTCTGGTAATGTGCCAATATCTTTTCATTCTTATTTTTCAGACTACGTCTACCATAGTGTGAAAATGATACAACATTAGCATGGTTGACAAGGTAATAATACTAATAGTGATGGTCAAATGTGATGAGGCAGAAAAAGAGTTAACAAAAAGTGAGCTCACGGGGGATTAACAAAGGTGATTTAATCAGTACTTTGCACTGCCCAGTCACCCAGGCCTGTGTTCACTCACCAGGGACCACCCAGGCTCAGCCCCTAGAGATAAATTTTTCTGTGAAACACCCCTAGAAAGGAGATAAGATCCCAACCAGAATTATCTGGTATTTGGTGCCTGCACAGATTGCTGCAGCCTGCCCTTAGCCAGAACTCCAGCCTCATCATAATACAGTAATAAAATGAACATTATGGCTTGGCCCCACTGTGGGTTTTTCTGTATGCATTCTGGGTAAGAGCATGCACAGAAAGAAACCAGTTTTATAACCTGCACATGTCAGTCAAATGACCTCAGTCAAATGTCCTAAGTTTGTACGTCACATCTCTTGCTGTAAGAAAATCACCTACACTTTCCTATATAAGAAAAGCTAATGTGAAATGTGGGGTAGCTGTCTTCTATAGACATGGACATCCTCCTTGCCTAACTTTCAATAAACTTTTTCTTGCTTTCTTACTTTTCTGAGTCTCATGAATCCTTTCACTTTCTGCGAATGACCAGGGTTATCCAAAAACAATATAAAATGTATAAGGAAATTGAGTTAAAATCCTTCTATCCTTATCCCACACTGGCTTCTCCAAATGTTAGGCATATTCATGTTGGACTATTGCTCTATATGTTATATAAACGTTCCTCCAAATTTAGATGTTCAGATAGGGTCGATTATTTTGTTATAAGGGAACCATGGCCAAAGACCAGGAAGTGGCTGTGTTTATAAGAAAGCATTTGTCTGGTTTTTGTCCTGGGTTCCTAGAACAGAGCTTCTAAAACCCTCAGAATTTCCCAAGTGATCTTTATTATTCGTGAGCGTCTTGGATCACTCCTGAGTTTATGCTAAAGAGGTCACTGTAGGTGAGGCTTTAGGTAGCTTCAGGACTGGGGCTGATTGGAGCCCTGTGATAATCAGCCTGATCTCTCGACCTCCAGGGAGAGGATGGGGCCTGGGGATTGAGTTGAGTCCCATGATCGATGATTCAATCAGGCATGCCTACGTAATGCAACCCAAACCAAAACTGGAGACGCTGTAGCTCTGTGGAACTTCCTGGTTGGTGAACACACCAAGGTTCCAGGAGAGTGATATGCACTGAGTCCATGGGGAGAGGGCACAGAAGTTCTGTGTTTGGGATCTTCCCAGACCTCGCCCTATGTGTCTCTTTATTTGGCTGCTCCTTTATAATGAAATTGCAATCATAAAAGTAGTGCTTTCCTGAGTTCTATGTCATTCTATGGAAATAATTGAACCGCAGGGACTTATGTGAACTCTCAAATTTGTAGCCAGTTGGTCAGACATGCAGGTGGCCTGGGGGCCCTCAAAGCGTGGCTGGTGTCTGAAGTGAGGACAGTCTTACTGGGAACCAACTGTGCCTTGAGACCTGTGGAGTCTGAGGCCGATTCCAGATGGTTAGCGCCAGGATTGTATCGCAGGACACCAGTTGGTGTCAGAACACACTCCAGTTTTTATCCCTAACCCAAAGAAGTGGACAAATACTCTGCTCAACTTCTCAACCTCTCAGTTGCCTCTTCTGGACTCATCAAATGCCCAGTGGGGAAATGCAGCACTAAGTAATGAGCTTACCTCTCTAGTTTCCTTTTTCTGAATTTTGGCCCTATAGGTTTTCATTGCCTAGTTAGATCTTCAATCCTCCAGTCAGATGTTTTTCATATTCTGTCCAGATTTTCTGATTGTCTTCATTTTGGTCTGCATTATCCAGCCTACTATTAAGGAAAACATAAATCCTTCTTTCATAGATATTTTTCTTTGTTCTTAAATACACATTACAATAAATTTATCATTTAAAGCATTTTAAAGTGTACAATTTAGTGGCATTGTTATACAATCATCACCACTATCTAGTTCCAGAACATTTTCAGCACCTCAAAAGAAAAAACAAACAAACCTCAGATCCATTAAACAGTCATTCCCCATTCATTCTCTTTCTCCCCAGCCCCTGGCAACCTCTAATCTGCTTTATGTCTCTATGGATTTGCCTATTCTGGGTATTTCATATAAATGGAATCATGTGATATGTGGCCTTTTGTGTCTATCATCTATCACTTAGAATGTTTTCAAGGTCATAGATCTTTATATGTGGTATTTTCTTTGTTTTCTAAATATTCTACAGTTACTATTTTCATTTCCTTTTTGACACAAGGTATTTAGGATACTGTTTTCTAACCTTTGTTCTATTTTTTATTGTCAACATGGTGAATTGTAGTCAGAGAATACAACTGATTCTATTTTCATTTTTTTGTATATCATTTTCTTTGAGGCCTATTGTACTATCAAATTTTCTAAATGTCTCATGGGGACTTGCAAATAAGATATAGTCAGGATATATACATATATATAAAGAGAGACAGAGATAGTGTGTGTGTGTGTGTGTGTGTGTGTATTTTTTTAAACTGCGGTGCCAAAAAATGTATACACATAACTTGTATTCATCTTTTGTTATCGGTATATATTGTGTATTACAATTTTAATACAGTTTTTTCCTTTCTTAAACTGTATACATTTTTTTGGCACCCCCGTATATATATATTTTATACCTGTCTAGCTAGATAGTTATCTATCATCAATCTTATTAAATATATTACTCAAAATCTCAGAATCGTAACTTATTTTTTCTCTGTCCGATTTGTCAAAGTCTAAGAGAGGTCAGTTAAAGCACCTTAATACAATTTTATTTCTGTATTTATTTCAGCATTGCATTCTGTAAATTAATCCTTATAATTTTTGTACTTTTACTTTGTATATTTCAACGCTGTTAATGTCTCTTAGCTTTGTTAAAAAAAGCAAAATTCAACCTAGTAAATTTGAAGACCTGATTGGCTTTATTAAGCAATTCGTGAATCCGCAGTAGGCATCCTATCTAGCTACTAGAAGAGCTCTCCAAGGAGTTGTACAAAATGGAAGGATTTTATAGGAAGCAGGGTGGGGCAAGGGAGCTATTTAGGGAAAGGAAAAGGATTATTTTGGGGCTGGGACATCTTTTCTTTGGGGGATGAGAAGGGGAAGTGTTTTTATTATGTAAATTGCCTCTTCTTTCTATGGGGGACTGAGAGGGCCCATGTGACAGATGACCTTAAGGGTGCTTGACCAGAAAATTCCATACTGGTTGATTAAGATTATGTTTCTGGGAGGGGTTGAAATTGAAATTAGATCAGGAATTAAGTCTAAGTTTGGTGTCATGGGCTAAGCATAAGTGACGTCATTTTGGGCCTCGTTTTAGTAGTTTGAATATAGCTTGTTATTATTAACAGAATTCTTTCCTACTTTTTGTTTACATTTGCCTGCAATGTTTGTTCCTCCATTAATTTCATACTTTTTTGGTTCTTTTGTTTGAGGTATATTTCTTGTTGATAACATATAATTGGCTTTCATTTTCTTTTAAAAAATGAGTTTATATTAGTTTTATTTATCCCTATATCAGATAGGGTTAGTCTACTTCTGTCACATTGTGTGCTCTCTGCTTTTATGCTTTTGTGTGCTCTGCTTTTGTATATTGTTTCCCAACAATTTGGAAAGTATGAGACTTTTTAGTTCTATTGGTGGTTACCTTTGTAATTTTAAATAATATGTTTAACCAGTATTTCTCAATTCATCATCTTCAGAAAAGAAACAATATCATTTACTCTCTCCTAAGAAAAGTAAGGCCATTGGTGATTTAAAAACAATCTCCCTTGCAGTTGCTGTGGAAAACAATATGGCAATTCTTAAAAAACTTAAAGAATTGTCATATGACCCAGCAATTCCACTTCTGGGTACATATCCAGGAGAAGTGAAAGCAGGGTCTTGAAGAGATATTTGTACATCCATGTTCATAGCAGCATTATTCACAATAGCCAAAATATGGAAGCAACCCAAGAATCTATCAACAGATAAATGGATAAACAAAATGTGGGATTTGATTATTATTCAGCCTTAAAAATGAAGGAAATTCTGACACATGGTACAACATGGGTAAACCTTGAAGACATTACAATAAGTGAAAGAAGCCAGTCACAAAAGGATAAATACTGTATGATTCCTCTTACATGAGATTCCTAAAGTAGTCAAATATATAGAGACAGAAACAGTGTCATTGCCAGGGGCTGGGGGAAGAGGGAATGGAGAATTAGTGTTTAATGGGAACAAAGTTTCAGTTGGGAAGATGAAAAATGTTGGAGCTGAATTGTGATGATAATTGTACAATAATGTGAATGTACTTAATGCTATGGAAGTGTACATTTAAAAATGGTTAAAATGGTTAATTTTATGTTATGTATATTTTACCATAATAAAAAGAAACAAACTAACATCAATCTCTTTTCCTTCTATTTCCTTCCATCTCCTTTACTAATAACGACAATTTTGGTATTTTCCCCCATAAGCTGTTATCAACAACAATGAACAACAATAAAAAAAATGTAGGTTTGTTTTTCAAAATAACTGTAACAATTGTATTATTTTCCTGATAAACATAATCATTACAGTTATATATAGTTAATTATATGTTTAAATAGATTTAATGCTTAGCAACAGTCTTTTTGTACCTCAGTTTCTTCCTATGTAAGTTCTTAATTTGAATTCATGTTTTGGTGGTTTTTATCATGTCTTCAAATAGAATGATAGCTTCCCTGACGACAGAATTAATGATAAGAATGTTACTTCTCTTGTGATGTGTTTGGAGGAGGCCCCTTCTGGCCTGGGGATGGGAACAGTTTCCCTGCTGTTGCTAGCTCTGGGGTGCAGCACACACCATCCCTTTTTGTTTTTTCTCACCTCTTGCCTACACTTTGTCAACAGTCCCTTCATAAACTCTCCTCAGTTACCCAGCTGAAGGGTGGCTTCTGTTTCCAGTGGGGATGCAGCCCCTGCCTCCTCTTCCCTCCACGTGGCCCCTGCCTCCTGTCTCCTTTCTCCTTCGCCATCCTTCATTTCCAGTGGGGATGCAGCCCCTGCGTCCTCTTCCCTCCACGTGGCCCCTGCCTCCTGTCTCCTTTCTCCTTCGCCATCCTTCATTTCCAGTGGGGATGCAGCCCCTGCGTCCTCTTCCCTCCACGTGGCCCCTGCCTCCTGTCTCCTTTCTCCTTCGCCGTCCCTCATTTCCACCCCTCCCTATTCTCCCTGCTTTCTTCTGCTCCCTGTTGCAGCGAGGTGACAGGCAAATGTGTAGGTTAGCATATCTTGCTCCTCATCTGGTCTGTGGTTGCCCTTGTCCCTGGGTGGTCAAGAACAGAGTTTTCCTTCTTTCTGTGCTGCTCAAGATTCTGGCTGATTTTCAGAATGTGCACCCCATCGTCCAGCCCCAGAAGCCCCACCCTTGCCAGCAGCCGGACAAAGCTCGCAATTCTGTCCTTTGCTTTCTTCCTTATAGAAAGTCTATTCTATTTCCTAGTCTGACATCTTGTGTGTAGGGGTGGGGGTGGGAGGGTGGGAGGGTGGTGTGGTTGAGACCAAATCTCTTACATCAGTGTCTAGATGGAGCATTAGCTGGTTCAGGCCAAGGCATTATGAGTTGCATTTTTATTGCTTTCCCAATCCTTGTGTGCAGATTTTATTGTGCTAGGAGCTTAAATTGTAATAAACAAAGAGGAAAAAAAATTTTTTTTTAAATTACTCTGGCTAAAGACTCCAGTCTAAAAAATCCTTAACAGACCCTTGTAAGTCCTGTTGCTGGGAAGTATTTGTCCAACAGACCTGGAACAGTTTAAAAAAGGAGGAGTGGGGGTTTGGTTAACATTAAAGAAACACAAAGATTTTTCATCTGGCTCTGGAGGAGACCAGAGCTACAGAGGGAACAAGAAAAGAAAGAGGGGATTGAGCATTTTTGCAAACAAATGATAAAACTGCCTTTTAAAGAAGTGGGGGTGGGGGACCCCTTGTCCAAACAAGACATTTGCCAGGGTAGGAAATCATTTCTGCAATTGTTTACAATGCTCAGGCAGCCTGTCCAAAGTCAACATGGCCTGGGAGCGTTGCCCTGGGGCCTCCTGCTCTTTGCCAGCCGCCTGCCAGCTCAGGCTCAGCTATTTCTGGGACTTAGTTCCCTCCCTTGAAAAACGAACTGTGGCCCTCACTGTCATACCCAATAAAACCCCCAGTTTTTTTGCACCCTTAATCATGTTTTCCAGAAGAGTTGTCCAACTAGGGGCCTGGATGCAAAGTATTGGACTTGGGAGAGCCAGTTTGGGGGGAGGGGACCTTTTATTTGCAAGGTGCCAAGGTGGAAATTTCCACTGCACTACAAGATGGCTTCACCTGTGGCTGAGGAAACCTATTCTGTCTTCAGAGAGGAGACCCTGGCTAATGAACGTCCTGAAATGTATGCCCTTTCCTACAGATTATTCCACAAATCCAGAGCAAAGTTTGCTTTTTCTAAAAAAGTAACCATGATTATTAATAGCAACCATTTTAATCTAGATATCATTTTAGTGTCGAAAGACTTTCACTTCTGTTATCTTATTTGATCTCTACCATGAGACAGGCATTATCCATCTCATTTAATTAATTAATCCATCTATTTGCTTCTTGCTTTGTGGTGTTAACACAGTCACATGGTCTGAAAATTTAAAGGTAGATAAAGTATCCCTTCCACTCTGTCCCCCTCCTCCCAGCCTCCACCTGCCCACAGGTAACCACGATGGTTCGTTTCTTGTGTACTCATACCTTGCTAGAGAGGTTTTATGCATCTGTAAACATGTTGGGGTGGTGCAAGGAGAGAGTATTGCACGGAGACAGAAGAGTCCCAGGCACTCTTCCTAGTTCTGTCTCTAATTGCTCTGTGACATTGTGCCTGCCACTTTCCCTACTCCAGCTCTCACTTGTGTCATATGTGAAAATGGCAATACTAATAGCTAACATCCATTAGGCTCATATGTGCCTGCCACTGTGCTATGCGTTTTCACATGTATTTTGAATTAAACTCACCACAACGCTATAAGGAGGCGTTATTAGCCCATTTATCAATGACAACACTGAGGAATTAAACAACTTGCCCACATCATAGCTAATTAGGGGGAGAGCCTGAAGTTTATGAAGCACTTTCCATTAGACCTCATAGCCACTTCAACCACTGCGCTATTATACTGCCCCTCATCGATGATATTGGCAATACTGAATGATGGCTTAAGGCAGGAGGCTGGCCCAGAACGGTCCCTGCCAAGTCTGATATCTACAGTCCTGTGTCCAGTGCCTGTGAAACTCTGGCCAGGCAGCTCTGACTCACTCAGCCCCATTTAGATGGGATGGTGGACAGCTGGCGACGAGCAGGAGACAGCAGGGCAAGGCTCAGACATGAACCCTGGTGTCAGCCCCGTGCCTCCTTCTCTGTCCCTCCAGGGGCATCAGGACAACTCCTTATAAACAACAAGTTTAAATTTTTATTGAAAGTAGTAATGCACATAATTTAAAAAGTCAATAGTATTCAGAGGCTTATAGCAAAAAGACAGCATCCCAGAACAACCACTTTTAACTCTTTTCACTACTTTATGTGTTTATCTCCATTCTTCTAAATCAGGGGTTTAGTTTTCTGTAAAAAGGCAAACTTTTTCTGTAAAGGGCCACATAGTAAATATTTTCAGCTTTGTGGGCCATACAGCCCTTGTGGCAATACTCTACTCAACTTGTGGCTAGAAAACCACCACAGGCAAAAGGTAAATGAGTGGGAGTGAACATGTCCTAATACAACTTTATTACAAAAGCAGATTTATTTTCAAGAACAGATTTGGCCTGTGGGATATTGTCTGTTGACACCCGTTCTAATTGTTTAAACTCCTGTTTCTTAATTTCCTTAATTTGTAATTTTAGGCATTACCCATTAATTTTCCATCATGCTAGATAAAAATTTACCTTTCTTAAACAGCTTCCCTCTCTGCAGTTGTTTATCCTCCTAAGTCATCCTAATAGGGTTATATTGTCAGTTAAATCAATATTCGATGTTTGCGTTATTATGACTGAGTAAATACTGTTCTCTGCTAAGTCAAGTAGTATACCATGTGACATTTCCTTTCTCATACAACTTTTGTTTTTATCTGGAGTTGATAACTCATTCTTTTTTTCTTTTGCATAGTTTCTTTGACCTCAAACAGCCTCTCTCACACAATTTTGTACAAGGTTAAACAGATAGTGTTTCAGTGCCTTTTTTTTTTTCCTTTTAGTGCCATTGTTTTACTGGAGGCTCTCTCCTGGAGCCCACCAGCCTCATGCTCCAATACGGACTGGGTGCTCTGTGGGCTTGGGCTCAGCTCTTATCCTAGGACCTCCTTTCTTAGGCAGAAAGGAGAAATCCATCTCTTTTCTGTCTTAGATCTTTTTCCCAGATCCCATGTCTTCTTCTGTCTTCCTCATTTTGCTGGAGGATATCCTCTAGTAATTTCCTGAGAAAGAGTACATGGGAAGTAAAATTTTGAAATTTGGTATATCTGAAAATAGCTGTAATATACTGTCACTCTTAAATGATGGTTTTGCAGGGTGTAGAATTCTAGACTGCAGATCATTTTTTTCTCAATATTCTTCTAACAGGTTAGAAGTCTGATATATTTTTGATTCTTAGTTCTTTGTATACAATCTGTTTTGTCTTCTCTAAAAGTTTTTATGCTCTTTATTCCTAATGTTCTGAAATTTCAATATGATGCGCCTTGGTGAGGCTCAATTTCTAGTCATTGTGGCAGGCACCCAGTGTACCCTTTCAGTTTGGATATTCATGTCCTTCAGTTCTGAGAAATTTCTTTGTAATCTTTATTTCTTTCAAAATTTCCTCCCCTCCATTTTCTCTGATCTTTCTTTCTGAAATGCCAGTTCATTGGCTTTTAGACCTTTTGGATTGATCCCTTGATTAAAACTTTTTTCCTATTTTCTGCCCCTTCATATTTTTAATCTACTTGGAGTAATTTCCTAGACTATATCTTCCAACCCTTCTGTCTAAATTATTTTTATTCTGGCTACCATATTTTTGATTTCTCAAAGCTCTGTCTTGTTCTCTCTGTAGCTTTTTATAGCATTGTGTTCTTTTTACATGTTCACAGTATCTTCTCTGACTCTTCTGATGATTTTAAGTATGGATGGGACTTTTTTATTTGTAATTTCTATTCTGTTCCCTGCACTGTCCTTGTTTTCTCCAAGTTGTTTTTTTCTGTTTGTTTTATTCTGTCTTCACTGTTGAAGACTTTCTTCAACTTACTGGTAATCTTTGTCTATTCTTATTAAAGAATGAGACACTGAAAAGCTTTATGGAAGTTCTATATTCGTAATGAGACAGCACAGGGACTTGGGCCCATGCTGAAGGAATGCCAGATGGCCAGGAGGTAAGCTGACCCCAAGAATGCCACCACCCCATCACCCCTTACACAAAAATGCAGAAATTGCTGATCGTTATCTCCCTTCTAACCATTTACTTCCTTACAGATGTTGAAACCACTGTTCCACATGCGCAGTTGATCAAGGTTTGACGGCTACATGACCTTCCTGGGGCTGTGATAATGGGCAGTCTGCCATCTTGACCCCACAGCGCAGACGTGAACAAAGAAAACAGACGTGGTAAGGAAAGTCTACCTTTTTCAAAAAGCCCACCACTTTCAAAAAGCATGCCTTTTCATGCAAGCCCACTTTGTCTCCAGGTTATAAAAGCAGCCATGAGGAGCTAGCCCCCAAGTCAGTTCAGAGGACCTTCCTCTTCTCTGTGCCACTTCCCTTGTGCTGGAGCATAAGCTTAATAAAATTGTCTGGAAATTTTTCTGGGGTTTCCTCTCGATTGCTGTCTTAGGAAACCCAACAACCCCAATGCTGGTAATAATAGAGAGGGTTGTCAACTGGTGATAGAGTGGGGAGAATATTTGGGGGAGGAAACCCCATTATCAACTAAGCTTCTTGTTTTTAGCCCGCTATTCACTTTCTGCATTACCTGGTGTCCCCAGTCACTGAGCCTTTCTGAGTTTCTACAGAGTGAACTGGCTTGCTTCCCATGGTATCACCAATGTACAGTCTCTTAAAAGTCAGCTGCTTCTACTCAGAGACAAACTGGATCTCTCTATGAGCTTTTCATTCTCCCAACATGATGACAACTCTTATCCCGTATTGTTTCCATTCTCATACTCTTGGCCTTGTGGGTTTAGGGTTTGCTCCTATTACAGTGCCCCCTAACTGGTCTCTTGACTTCCACCCTTGTCCCGTTAGTCTGTTATAATTAGTCTGTTATCCACACACGAGCAGGAGGGGTCCTTTAAACACGTCAGTCATGACACCAGAAAGTAGGCATTCCATAGGACCCCGCCCTAACCTCTGAGAGGCAAAGCATGATCAAAAGGGGGGCAGGAACTGAGGGGAGAGACTGTCCTAGATTTAAAATTTTTAGGAGACATACTGAAAATTGCAACGCATGATCCTGAGTTAAACAAAACAACTGTAGAAAGACATTTGGGGACAATTGGCGAAATTTGAATATAGCTATGAAAGAATCATTAATGTTAGTAATGAACACGGTATCATGATTATGTAGGAAATGTCTTTATCTTCTAGAGTTGTATATTTATTTGTATATTTCTATATTTGTATATTTTCTATAGTTGTATATTTAATTATGATGTCTGAAAATTTGCTTTCAAAAATTCAGCAAAAGAAAAAAGATGAAGCAAACATGGCAAAATGTTAATAATTGTTAAATCCGGGTGGTAAATAGGCATTACCCTACTTTCCCTCCTTTTACATATGTTTGATGTTTAAAAAAGGGGGGTAGATGAGCAATATTACGCTATTCAAGACTTTCCAAGGCTTCCCGACTCCTTAAAGTAAATCCCAAAGCTCTTATCGTGGCCTTCATGGCCCTGCGAAATCTGGCCCCAGCTGCCCCTGGACCTCAATGCCCCACTAGCCTCTTCACTGTTCTCACCAAGACATCACTGCTGCCTCAGGGCCACGACATGTACTGTTGCGTCTGCCTGGCACATTCTTCCCGCACCCCCATAGTCAACGGACCACCCCTCTGCCTTGTTCAGGACTCTGCTTCAATGTCAGCCAATCAGAAAGACCTTTTCTTAAATAACATTTCCTCTCTTCTCCACGGCATTTCCTAGTCCCCCTTTCCTGCTTTTGTTTCTTTATAGCATTTATTATCACCTGCCCTTTTTTTATTGTGGTAAAAATGTGCATAACATGAAACTTAGCATTTTAAAGTATACAGTTCGGTGGCGTTAAGCACATTCACATTGTTGTGCAACCATCATCACCATCCATCTCTAGAACTATTGCATCTTCCCCCCGTTGAAACTCTGTACCCATTAAACACTAACTCCCCATTCCTTCTCCCCCTAACCCCTGCTGACCACCGGTCTACTTTCTGTCTTTATGAAAGTGATTACGCTAGGTACCTCACGGAAGTGGAGTCATAGAGTCACTGCCCTATTGTGACTGGCTTATCTCACTTAAGACAATGTCCTCAAGGTTTATCCATGTTGTAACGTGTCAGAATTTCATATCACCTGTCATTTTATATACTTATTTGTTAATTTTCTTACTATCACTATTATCTCCCCCCAACACACACACATGCTCCCTAGCCTCCACTAGAAGGTAAGGTCCTTGAGGGCAAGAAATGTGTCTGTTTTGTTCCTTCATTTTCTCCATGTAAGAAAGTCTAAACCTGTAGAGAATAGTTATAAGAGTTTATTTGAGCCAAACCAACAACATGTGACAGGAAGCAAGATCTCCAAGGCTCTGGAGCAGGGGTGTCCAAACTGCGGCCCGCGGGCCAACTGCGGCCCGCAATCCATTTTTAATTGGTCCACAGCAAATTCCAAAAATATATTTAGTTTACTTAAATAAACCAGGTGAGGCAATAGTACCTCACCACGAGTGAGTGGCCCGGCTGTTTGTGTATTTTACCGCATATGGCTCTTGGTGAAAAACGTTGAAAAAAGTTTGGACACCCCTGCTCTGGAGAGTAACAGCTTTGTAGTTTCTTTTATGCATTTGGAATTAAGGAAGATTACATGAGGGTGGGAGAAAGCAAGGCGGGGAATTGGATTACAAGATTATGTGCTCTCTGAAGGGTGGTCATTCCTTCGAGGGGTATTACTCTGGTATTCCAAAGGTGTGCTAACCTAGATGCACAAGAACAATGGACAGGGCTGGCTTAAAACCTTCCACTAAAGAAGTTATAGGCCTGGGGCGTGACTGTGCTAGAGTACCCGCCCAGTTACGAATTTATGATTTATTATAGCACCCCTTTTTGTCCACAATCTAGAGCAGTGCCTGGGCACAGAGTAAACATCCAATTAATGTTTGTTGAGTAATTTGCCTCCTGTTGAGGTAATTTCCCTTTTTTTGCGGAGCTGTCCTTCTTCTCTGAGCATGACTTGTCCATTCAGCAAGCAATTTTTAGCTTCCACTTGCTGAGGACTCTGGGGCATAGAAAGATAAGACAATGAAACCCATGCAGCTGAGAGGGTAAGAGTGATGGAATGGATATCTGTTTTCTTTTTCTTTTTTGTTCTGCCCAACATTTACCCTACTTTTTCTGATAATAGCAGCGGGATTTTCCTTTGGGAACTCTCCTTCACCCATTCTCAAGTCTATGTGGTTCTGAGGGATCCATCTTAACCTCTGGCTTCAAGGAAACACAAGCAACCCCAGGCTACCATTGAGATCCAGGTGTGGAACTTTTGTTGCAACCACGGAGAAAGAAATACAGCCATTCCACTGAGACTGCAAAACTGGGAGAAGGTTAGCCTAGAGCACTGAAAGCTTCAGTTTGAGAATGAAGACAAGCAGAGTTAAGAAATGGAAAAAATGAAACTGAGTCCTAATAACATTGTTTGGGCTCTTGGATCCAGCCATGCCTGAAGGCAAAGATTCATTTCCTGGAATTTTCAGCTTCCTGAGCCAATCAATTCTCAACTCCTTCCTCATTATTTGTTTATTAGTCTTACTTTGATTTGAATTGGATTTCTATTGTCTGCTATCAAAAGATTCCCGACCCACGTAAGAGAGATGAACAAAATGAAAAGTGAGTAGAGAGAAGCTTCTTGTGGAAACTCAGAGCTATTATCCAGGAAAGGGCTAAGAAGCTGGGATGTTCACCCTACGGAATAGGACCCCCTGAATGATAGGCCTATGTCTTTAGATATGGAAAGAGCTGCCGTGTGGGAGAGGAATTAGATGTGCTGTGGGTGATGCTGGAGGAAACATCAGGGCCAGCAGATGAATGTTTTCAGGAAAAAGATGTCAGTTGAGTTGAAAGAAAAATGTTGAGGCCTCAGGAGCAGCCCAGAGGCCCAGTGGTGAGTTGGGGGTGAATGAGCCCAAGGGCGGGGTGTGTAAAGTGAAAAAGAAAAGGGCAACCCTGCATGGGTCTCATTTTAGATAACCCTTAGGTTCCCCCTAGTCTGGAATTGGGAATTCTCTACCTGTGCTGACCATTGCAGGCAAAGAATACGTTTGTCACATGGAAACATTAAACACATAGCCCCTCCTCCTGGCCATTGGGCCCAGAATCCATGTCCCAGAAGTTAATTATCATTATACAATGGACATGGACTGAAGGTCATATTGGTCCATGGGTAGTAAGAGAAGTACATTTTTCCAAGAATTTTGAAAAAAGTTTTTCTTATTAGATTTTCTTTCCTGTAAAACAATATCTGGAACCAAACCATGCACTTTGGTTTTAAGAATTATTTTTTAATTTGAAGTGTCTGGGTCATAGCTCTGGAGAGTTTCTGGATGGTAACTGCAGCACAGTCTTAAAATAAAAGATGCTCCTAATATGCTACTATCCTGGGACCCCACACTGTTCCCATGGCAATGCAGGAGGTCTACAAAGAGGCCTCAGACCCTCACTTGCTTGTCTTCTCTGGTCCTGTAGACCTTGTTTTTGGAGCAGCATCCAAGCTTCAGAAAGTGTTTCTGGATAAGAAGAAAAGCTGTAGATACAAAGAAAATATATCCATCTAGCATCATTATGGTGTGGCAGGAAGAGTTTGGTCTTTGGAGTCAGACAGAACTGGATTCAAATTCTGACTCTACCTTGGATCCGACACTCAGTTTTTCAGAGTCTTACTTTTCTCACTTATAAAAGAAGGGTGATGATGCTTTCTTAATGGGGTATTTTGAGGATTAAAGATGATACTATTCGGTATTCAGTAGAGAGGATGGATGGAAATTGAAAGAATGAAAATAATATTTAAATAATAATTGCTAGAAGACCAAAGAGCCTTCAAAACCCAAAGGTAGACCTTAAATGGTTTTCAGGTTCAAGGAGAGGCAAGAGAGAGAGAGAGAGAGAGAGAGAGAGAGAGAGAGAGAGAGATTTTCTTGGGAGAAAGTCAAGGAGAGTATGAAGAATAGTTGGAGAGATTTTCAAAGCTTTGTGCAGGAGATCTTGATAGTTACCCAGCCAAATTCATCTCCCTTCCTTCCTGGGCAATTAGCTAGATTATATTTCCCCATCCCCCTTGCAGGTAAGGGGGCCCCTGTGACCCAATTCTCTCCAGTGGAGTATGAGTGGAAATGATATGTGTTCATGATTAAGATCATGAACATGTCTCCTCCTCTTTTTTCTTCCCACCAGCTGCAAACCAGATGTGGCTGCAAAACCAGCTTCAATCATGCAGATCATAAGTGGACTTTAGAGACAGCAGAGCAACGACTTGGAAAAAACCTGGGTCTTGACCGTGTGGGAGAAGAAGAAACTTTCCTCTACCTTTCACGGTTCTTTTAGCTGGTCTAATAATTAAATCGACATGAGATAGATTAACAAGAGAAAATAACCAAATTTAATTTCATACGTATGCATAGGAACCCCACATACATGAGAGAGTCAGAGACCCGACATACATGAGAGGTTCAGAGACAGAAAGGGAAAAGGAAGGATATAAGCCATTCTAAGCTAAGGATCATCTTGGGCCTTCAGAGGGGAAGAACATCATTTGCAGACTGATACAAAGAGCAGACGTTCAGGAATTGATACTTTTCCCTGCCATATAGATAGGTCCAAAAGGTTATCTCTGATAATTTCTAATGATGGGTAATGACTCCTAATTTAAATTCTTCTAGGTAGTTAAAAGGGTGAGGGACAGAAGTTTCTCTTGAGCCCACAGGGTCTTGGTTGCCTTTAGCTTAAAATAATCTGCATACCACAGAGGCACATCTTGGGATGACTCACTCTGAACCCTTACAACGGACTGTGTGTGCAGCAGAGCTGCCAGCCATCATGGATGGACTGTTTGAGAGAAAAATAAACTCTTTTGCTCCTTAAGTCACGGTTTTATCGGATCTCTTTGTTACAGAAACTGAGCCTTGCCCTAACATCTGGTATGGACCATCTTGGGTAGGGCATCCATTTCTCATAGCTGGTTTTCTTTAAATAAACAATAGGCAGTTGTAGTCCAGTGGAAAAAGCTGTAGACTCAAAGTTAAGAAATTGGGCGCTTAGTGAAAACTATAAACATTTTATGCTTCGCCTTATAGTTGACAAAGATTTCCTCTGTGAGGCATCATTTCCTCATCTGTAAAATGGCAACCACAGAAGTATGAGGAGTGAAAGTTTTGTACACTGTCAAATGTTATACAAATGTGAGTACCTCTTAGCATCTGGGCCATGGAGGGCATTAGACGTGCTCTATCTCAGACTGAGAAGCCAGCTGGGGTCCTTTGAAGAGGAACCAGGGAACAAAAGTGGTTGGAGTCTACTGCCTGGTCTCCTGGACAGATTGACATGAAATAGGCCAATGGTGGAATGTATTCCCAGCCAACTAATTGTAAAACTACGCAGAGTTATAGATATAGCGAGAGCCTGTATAACACCTCACATTGCAAAGAACAATCCTGCAGAGAAGCGCTGCACGGAAATAATGGCCGGCAGTCATGAGGCTGCCTTCCGAGATAAATTCTGGAGTTTGGCTCTAAATGCCAACATCCTTAGCTAATCTAAGTAATGCATGAGCAGGAAGAATTTGGTGGCTGGGAGCCCAAGTGCAGTTGTATAAAGAACTCTTAATAGCAGTTAGAAACCTTTGGACCTAGTGCATGATGGGAAATGTAACATTTAATCAAATCTGGGGGAGAGGGGCTGCTGAGAGGGCTGGGGGTGGGGCCTTGGGTCTTGGCAAGAGGCAGGCGGCTAAGGGGCCTCTGGCAGGGTCTCCACCACACCACAGATGGTTTTCATCTCTGTGGTTCCTTTATTCTGGGTGAGATCGACCCCTTCCAAGTCAGGAGTCCCAGATTAGAAAGTCCACCATCCTGTCGTTAAAAAGGCCAAGGAGGGGCTCAGCCAAAACCTTAGAAGGAAAGATGTCTCTCCTATTGAGAAGGGAGGCAGCCTCTTACCTCCGATGGCCTCGTGATTTTTTTGAACTGGAAAGTCCTTCTAGAGATCGTTTCATTCATTCCCTACCTCCTCACTGCCATCTTCAACTCTCATTTTACAGTTGAGGAAACGAGGCCCAGAGTGGGGAAACAAAATTCTCAAGGTCACACAGCAAATTAGGGTCCTTGGAAATCATCTCCTCCAATCTGAACACTACCGATCCCCACCCTGTTACTTTACAAACATGAATACTGAGGTACAGAGAAAGTGACAAACTTGATTTCAAGGTAGAAGGGGGAGGAGTAGCCAGGTTCCCTGGTACAAATCCAGGGACTTTTGACCACACAGTTCAGCATCTTCTCAGCTGAGAGTGATGATTGTGAAAGGCCCCTCTCCTGTTCTGGCTCACTTCGTCTCTGCAGCTGTTATCAGCTGGGCCGTGATGGGGTCTCTGCAGGACAGGGAGTGCTCTGCTGCCCAGACTGGGTCAGATGCCTGCCCTTGAACCAATCAGCTATGGCCAGGAGGCAGGATAATAGCAGATGATGACAGCTCCTACAGTAAGCAAGTAGGTGGAGCTAAGGGGAGGTAGTTTCCAGGAGAAAGGGATGCTGAGCAGGCAATTCCCATGGCCGTGTCCTGCAGCCTCCTTGAACTTGACTCTCCTCATCTGTAAAATGGGGACAGTAATTGTGCCCCACTATAGGGCAGTTATGAAGAGTGTGCATCATAATACGTATAAAATCTCTTTTATATAAGCACCTAATACATATCAGTATCCCTCTCCCTTTGTTTTTTTCAGAACTATTTTTAAAATTGGAAGCTATATCCTATACTACATATGTTAGAAGAAAAAGTGAAAATTTGGCCTGAAAACTCCAGTTTGAAGAAGAAAGTGACATGATTCAATTTTCAATTTTTAATGATCCCTCTGGCAGCCGGATGGAACATGATCAGGATAGAAGGTAGGAGCAGGAACAGGGAGAATGGTAGAAAGTTATTGCAATAGTCTGTCAGGTCCAGGCAGAAGATGCCTGTGCTTTGGTCCAGGGTAGTGGGAGTGAAGGCAGAGAGAGAGGCGGGACAGATTTGAGATATTCTGAGAGTTAACAGCACTTAGACATGGGGAATAAAAGTCAGGCACAAATCAATAATAGCTCCTCCATTTGGGGCTTAATGGATTGCTTTAAAAATTTTTTACCTTTATTTTATTTTTCCTGGGTGATTTTATTGGCTGATTCTTTAAAAAATATATTGTGCCTATTTTTAAAGAGTCAACACTTTCACATGATACAAAATAAAAATATAAAAGGTATACGACGAGTACAGTGAAAATTCTCCCTCCCCCAAGCACTGGGTCCTCTCCTTGGAAGCAACCCAAAAGATGAATTTAATGTACATCGTTCAAGGGATGTATTATACATATACAAGCAAATGTATACATGCACACATTTATATGGATCACACACGTATGGAATATAGATATCGTTCCCCTTTTTGTACAAATAATATTAGACATATTTTCCTGCACCTTGATTTTTCTGTTTAGGAATACATCTTAAAGACTGTTCCTTTCTTATTTATCTATTGCTGCACAACAAACTACCCCAAAACTTAGTGGTTTGCAACAACAACATTTCTAACTCGGTTTCTGTAGGTCAGGAACCTGGGCACTAACCTGGGTCCTCTGCTCAGGGCTTCTCACGGGTTTGGGGTCATCTCAAGGCTAAACTGGGGTCAGAGGCCACGCTCACTCATGAGGTTGTTGGCAGGATTCTGTTCCTTGGGAGCTGTTGGACCCAGTGCTTCGTTCCTCGCAGTTCTGGCCACATGGGCCTCTCTAATACGGCAGCTTACGTCTTCATGATGTAAGCATGCTAGGAAGGAAGAGAGTGCAAATAAGTCGGAAGTCCCAGGCTTTTAGAGCCTAATCTTGGAAGTGACAGCCACCACTTCTCCTGTGTTCTAGTTGTTAGAAGAAGACGTTAGGTCCCGCTGTCCCCCATTCCCTGCTCCCATCACAACACAAGTGTGAACACATTCACACACACAAGGCAGGCATTACACAAGGTGTAAAGACCAGGAGGCAGGGATCACTGGGCGCTATGTCATAAGCTGCCAACCACAGTTATCCAGCAGTCCATGATAAAAAGCATGCGTGGTCTGCTCCAGCATTGGATGGGCCCTTGTCCCTGTAACCAGGGCTCTACTGATAGGTTGACGAGTTAATTGTCTTTCACCCTCACTGGTCGGGAAGCTCATGAGAGCAGGAATCTGTGTATATGACGCTCAGCTAATACTGTGCTCTCTTGGGTACGGAGGGTGGAGAAAGCTTTCTCGGTTCTGTAATCAAGAATGCACGGGGCAATAAACTGTTGTTTGTTCTTATGAAACTGGGTGCTTTGAATAGATGTTTTGGAACATTTTTGGAACTCCAATCCAAAGGACTGTGGAAAGCACATTTGGACATGATTGTCACATAGAAAAGAAACTGTGAAAAGAGCCTGGACCAGGCTGGGCTGGACACACATAATATATATACAATATTCTGGACTGGACTGATCTTGGGCCATTCTGTATTTCTGTAATTGTCCTGCTGTTCACAAGAGCAAGAGGGTACATTCCTCCAAAGGAAAGTTCTCACTGCCAGTCATCCAGGGAGGAAGTCTGTCTTGGGGCCAAAATGGAAGACTCAGGATAAGGGCTTTTGGAATGACAGGGAAGTTTGTTCTCTCCCTCTCGTCTCTCCTTCTCTTTCTATCTTTTGGCTTTAAGAAAGTTGAGTCGTCCCTCTGAGGGAAAATATGCTCCAAGCAACCCTCCAGGTGAAGTTGAGCTGAGCCCAGCCATGTGGAGCAAGCTGGGACTGGAAAGGTAGGTGGCCCTGTGAGATTATCTGGGTACCAGTCTGCGGTCTGTGTGTGGGCACTGAGAAAAACCACATTAATCGTGGTAGTGAGGATTTCTCGTTTTACTCTTCTTCCCTGGTCCCCAAATTTTGTCAGTTCTGCTAGAAGCTGTGCCTGATTTGTGTTAAGTATGATACATTGAGCAAAGGGCCCAGCCATGCTTGGGGCTGAGTGGTTAAGAGGAGGCCAGGGTGGTGGGCTCAGTGGTGGCAGCCAGCTACAGAGGATGGCCACTTCACAGAGGGTGTGGGGACCCACTGAAGAAGCTGGAAAGGAAGAACAGAAAGGCAAGCTCTGGGGCTGGTGTAACCCCACCCTGAGGGCTCTCCAAAATAGCTCGGGACACTCTGCAGGGGCTGACTTCCATGTAAGCTAGTAGGGTTCAAAGTAAATTGTAATTTGAGTATTTAATGGAGATAAGACAGTTTATTATTGTTGGCTGGGGAAGCCTGAGTATTGCCATTCTATTAGATGTTGGAGTAGTAAAATAGATAATACCAATAATCTAGTGTGTCAACATTTTAATGGAACTTTTAACAAAGCATTTTTACATATGCCCATCTCTAGTTGATCCTCAAATAATCCTATAAGGTATGTAGAGAGATATTAGATTAATTATTCTTATTAATTACCAGGATAAACCACATAAATCTCCATATTTATAGATCAAGTGTCAACAATTTATATGGTTATTGGCCTAATATTATTATAAAAATATAACTATAATTATAAATAACAATAGGTACTTTAAAAAAACAAACAAACATTGTATGCCTGGCATATTGCTAACCTCTTAGCAGATTTATCTCCTGCTGCTGTCACAAGAACTTGATGAGGTGGGAACCATAGTGGATAAAGCAGTGATCCTCTTGGGTCCTCCATCAGGGCCCATCCTCCCAGCTGGGGATAGAGGCTACTGATGTCTTACAGTTCCTTCCCTCCCTGGAAATTGTCCTCCGCCACAAGTTGCTGCCTCCACCAAGACAAGGCCCAGGCCCTGAGGGTAGTCTGTAGCCAGTGACTGGCCAATGTGGGAATGTAAAGGCCTGGCCTCCTTGCCTCAATTTAGTTTCCCTCTGAAGGGCCATCCCTGCCCGAGCTCCCTGTAGAATCATCTGAGGTCTCAGTTATAACCACATTGGGGATCCGCTTCTTCCTCTTTCCAGTCCTGTCCTCACTTCTTGGGTGTATGTCCCGAGAGCATTGCTGATAAACCTTCTGCAGACACTTCTCCATCTCAGAGTCTCCTTTCGGGGAACCCAAACTGAGACATTTGGTGCCAGAAGTGGTCCTGGGAAGCAGTGGACTTTGGGGCGGGGTCCTTTGCCAGCCAGCTCTCAGGGAAAACCTCATCACTGGTACAGAAGGAAGGTTAGTCCTTCGCATGTTAGTAACTTCGTGATTGTTAAAGCGCACTCCTGGTGACCTGGGGTGGGATATAGGTGGAAGGACTCATACTGGCTTGTGCCGTGTCTCTGGCATTTAAGGAAAGGAGTGAGTCTGGGGACTGTGGAAGTCAATGACGACGGCTGAGAACAGTGATTTGCTAAAGAGCGGTAATGACCTTCTCAAAGTGAAAAATAACCAAGCAACAGGCAAAAGCCCGAGGGCCTCCTGGGCATTAAATCCTCCCTGCAGAGGGAGGACTAGGCTTAGGACTCAATGGTAAGAGTAGCAGAGCTCCAGAGCAGGTGGAACTCTTAGTCCTGACAAGACTTGTAGGCCAAAGTCAGAGCCCTATAAGAAAGGGGTGAGACCACTTGAGTGGGGTGGGGGTATATGAGTCAATGCAGTTGAGAACCTTGAACTCTCTGATTCTTCTGAATCCACTGGGCCTGCAGAAGTGACCCACTTCTTGTTGACAAATAGTGATCCCCTTTGTTGGAAGATCACATATGGTTTCAAGTGAGGCAGGTGCCCTACAAGATACTGCTTGTCTCCCTCAGAAAATGCCTCCACCTCCTTTCTGACTAGCTGATGGACAATAAGAATCAAATCCTAACTGCTGGGCCTGCTAGAGGAGGAGAGGGACTATACACCGAAGCAGCTACAGGATCGGGCTAACACGTTCAGGCAGAACTGAATCCTGAGAGGGTCACATTAAGAGAAGAGTAAGGTAAAGTTGGATAAGAGCAGGTATTGATATGGATGTACTCTCCCAATGATACAGGATTTAACACCTGGGCAAGGAACCTGGGAGGTGGTACTAACATACTTTAAAGATGGATTTTAGAAGCATGGGAAAAGCAATGATCCACACGAAGTGTGGTAGAAATGTCAGAACTGCTGTGGCAACAGTGGAGGAAGAGATCAAAAGGCTCAGAGACATGGGCATGCTAGAGTGTTTGAGTACATGTTTAAAAAGAGAAACAACAGGCCAAAATGGAGTCACTTTTGCTAAGCCACATCACCAAACCAAAACTTAATACCTAACCTAATTGTAGTTTTAGCCTCTTTGAGGAGTGCAATTTTAAAGCAATCAATCTGGAATTTCCTGATGAAGAGTGAGGTGATCTGTCTGATAAGTCCCCCTGCCTTCCTCTAAGGGAAAGTGTCCTTCCCTAAAATAATCCACTCTTTTAACTTCTTAGTCCTGCCCTCTTTCTGCCTTTAAAAAAGCTTCCCTCAGAGTGTTCTTGGAGTTGCTAGATGGGATGCTGCCTGATTCATGAATTGCTTAATAAAGCCAATTAGTTCTACAAATTTAACCTGTTGAATATTGTTCTTTAACATACACAAGGCCAGAAGACACACCAGCCAACCCTGTTCTTGGGGAGGCCCTGGAGAACACTCTATTTCTCAAAGCAACAGGAATGAGCCGGTGGTGGTGGTGGTGTGAGCCCCAGCTTTACTGACAGTAGGTGAAGCTATTACAGAACTGGGTTCCTGCCACCCACAGGGATTATAGAATTGCAAATCAGTAGAAGTCAGGTGGTGAGGCTTAACCTCTAGGACCCAGATGGGCACAATTATTGCAATGAACAGCAAAATCAGAGTGGCATTCAGGAAGGCCTGACCCAGCGGGCTATGGAGAGGGTTAACAGAACGCAGTGTTCCTAGAGGCCAAATAGATGGGTGGCCAACAGTGTACTCCTTAATTTAGACAATGAAAAGAAATCAAGGATGGAAGATGAGGGGGCTGAAGGCAGCCTGCCCCAGTAAAATGTCCTGAGTCCTTACTCTGTCTCTGGACCCGAGCCATTGACTAAAGGGCCTACAACACCAAGGCAAATGTATTCAGTAGTGTTTCCCCCAGTCCTTTTCAAAAAGAATCCATGGCCATTTACTTGTGTAACTGAGCATGACAAAGGAGAAATGGCAAGGACTTTGAAGAATTGTTGACTCCAGGGTCTGAACTGACACTGAGTGAGGGAGCGTGGGGGCCAGGTAGTAATGGAGCTCTGGCCTTGCTGTGGCTCACCGTGAGTGCCCCACGGATCTGCTGTTATATCGCTTACTCTGAATGTATAGTTGGAATGGACGTACTTGGCTCTTGGTAGGACCCCAACATTGGTTCCTTGACCTATGGAATAAGAGCTAGTATAGTAAGGAAAAGAAGGACAACTAAAGTCTCTAAAAGTGCTCCCCCCCCCGACCAAGATCATAAATCAAATACAAGACTGTATCCCTGGGAGGAATGGCAGGAATTAGTGCCCCCCTCAAAGATGAAAGAATGCAGGCCCTCTGTCATATTCCCACTTAATTCATTGAATAAAATGGCTAATGAGAGTAAACTCCCACAAACTTCACCAAGTAGTAGCCCCAATGGTCGCTGTTGTGCTAAGTACGTATCTTGGCTGGAGCAGATCAACATAGCCCCCACTACTCGGTGGACCTTTGACCTGTTTATTGCCTCCTTTTCTATCCCTATCAGAAAGGCAAATCAAAAGCAGTTCCCATTCACATGGAATGGATGACGATACATTCATGTCTTGCGTCTATCACAGTGTAGTCTGAAGGGACCTCGACTATCTGGACATTTCACAGAATATCACATTTGTGCATCATATCAATGACATCATGTTAATGAGACTAACTGAGCAAGAAGTGGCAAGTATGATGTATTCATTCGAGAGGGTGGGAAATAAGTACTACCCAGGTTATGGCCCAGAAGCATGCGTGAAGCGTATAGAGGTCCAGTGGCCCGAAGACATCCCCTCCAAATGATGGGACACTGCCAGCACATTTGAGTCTGAGTTTGCATGAAAATGTCCCCCACAGCTGCAGCTGATATCACAGGTAGGTGGGGGGATGAGACACCTGGACACTAGAGGTGTCTACTATATCCCATTTTACAAGCGGGGCAACTATGTCTCAGGGAGGTTAAATAAATTGCCAAAACACAGAGCTGGCAAGTAGTGGATCTAGGATTAGAATCTAGACCTGTCTGACTTCAAAGCCCATATTCTTTAATATCTGGGTTGTATAGCTAAGGAGCTTGGGAGCAGAGATTAAGTGGACTCTTGTTGCGTACGGGGCTCCCTGGGGAGCAGGCTGAGACCAATGGCTGTGCAGGAAGTTTATTGGACAGTGTTCTCAGGATCAGCACGGGGAGAGTAGGAAAGCAGGACGAGGCAGGGAGAGGGTGGGCCGTGCTGCCTCACCACGAAGATCCCAGGCAGTCCCATCGGTTGCTCTGGACCCCGTGTCTCTGCAGAGTTGCCCCTTGCTGACACGAAGGGGCTGAACTTTTACAGTCTTACATGGAGGCAGTCTTTGGGCTGCCCCAAGAAGAGGAGGTCATGTTGAAAGAGGTGGTCCTTTCCCGGCCGTGGACAAGTCCCCCAGGGAACTCAGCTAAGAGCCATCAGCTTTCAGCACTTGCAGCTGCTGGGGTAACAACTCCTTTAGCCCTGGAGGGGGCCCTGGAGAGATGCACCACAGCCCCCGCCATGTTCTTCAGGTCCCCACAGCTAGTGGCTGAGCGGGAACACAAACGGAGGTCCTCTGAGTCCAGACCTAACAAGGTTAGCCCTGTTTTTCCAGTTCTGTAACCTGCTCCCCTAGCTCATGGTGCATGACCAAGACCATGGGCTCCAGCGGGGGACCTTGATTGGAAACAAGAGTGATGCACTCCAATTTGATCAGAGGGGTCGGTGTTGTGAAATAGGAATCGTATGGACATCTGAGGAGAGACAAGAAATTTAATTCATTTAAAAATACTTATGGAGTGCATACCATATTCCAAGCTCTGCTGTAAGTGCTGCGAAAACCGGATGAAGGCAGCACAGCTCCTGCCCCATAGTTTCCTTTCTATGGAAAAGGACGCGGGGGAAGCCCTGGTCTTCCAGGGCACCAAGCAGAGGGGCCTTCGTGAGAGAAGGAGGAGCAACATGTCTCATCTTCCGGTAAGATGCCTACAGGAAAATAACACTCAGTTGATTTCTCGTCTGATTATCTGCTACATGTAAGTTAATGAGTAACGAAAGGTTGGTAAGAATTGTTACCTCTGGGAAGGAGTAAGATGGATGGAATGGGCGAGTAAAAGGGAACTTTAATTTTCTTTCTTTCTCTCTCTCCCTCCCTCACCTCTCTCTCTCCTTTCTTTTCATCACTTCTGTGGGGACAGAGTCCCAGAGAGCAGTTTCCAGGCTCTCGGCCTCCTGCGGAAAGGTGCTGGCTTGGGTAGTAGATGGCCATCAGCTGTGACTAGTTGGCCATCAGCTGTTACTGCTTAGCCATTAGCCACTGATATAACTGCCGTAGCTAAGCTAGCAAGCAGGGATTGCAGTTAGCAAGTGGGGTCGGTTGACAGAGAAGCGGACGGCAGATTGTGGATCGTGTGGCTCCTGCCTCCTGTGTCTCCAACGCAGCCGCCAGCGAGAATATACAGGTATGACTCCCCCATCTATGGCTCCCTGGGTGTTCCTTTTTGGCCTCACCATATCCAGCGGTCTAGTGCTGGGAGCAGGATCTGAGACCCCGCATGACAACTTCCTTATTTGTGAGGTGTGCCCAGGGTATATCTGCTGTGTCTATTGGTATGTCTGTGTGGGGACCGAGTCCCAGAGAGCAGTTTCCAGGCTCTCGGCCTCATGCGGAAAGGTGCTGGCTCAGTTATTAGAAGGCCATCAGCTGTGATCAGATGGTCATCCGCTGTGGCCGGGTGGCCATCAGCTGTTACCGGTTAGCCATTAGCCACTAATATAACTGCCATGGCTGTGCTAGGGGGTGGGTTGGTTGGCAGAGAAGCGTGGATTGCAGCTAGCAAGGGTGGTGGGTTGGTTGGTATGAACTCCCCCATCTATGGTTCCGTTGGTGTTCCTTTTTGGCCTCACCGTGTTCTGTGTCCACCCGCTGGGAGCAGGAGCTGAGTCCCTGCATGACAGTCTGAAACAACCCCTACTTTCTCTCCAGCTCTGGTTTCAGGTCTTGAACAGCAGTTGGAACTTCTCTGCCCTGTGTCCTCTGTTCCTTTATTCTGGGGACGCCTCCTGCTGTCAGCTGAGAAGGGGAAAGCATGTCGTTTGTGGAGATTCTATAAAATGGGGCACATGTTTGTGGTGCTTGGGCGAAGGAAAAAGACATTGTACAGACTTTAATTTTTACTCTATACAGTTCTGCCCTACTTGAATGTTTTATAACACATGTGATTTGTGTATTACATGTCTAGCTCTTGCTATTGTGAGGTGTTTTGTTGTTCTGCTTTGTGTGGTTGGGTAAGACAAAGGTCATACCTGAGGCGATTATTGATAAAATACAAGCATTTCCCTGACCGACCAAGGTCTCGTAACTGCAGATGTATTTGGGTCTGCTGGGGTATTGGCGGGCATTTGTACCCCATTTAGCACAAATCGCAAGGCCCTTGTATAACATGATAAAAAAGGGGCCTCATGGGATTGACAGAGGCTATAGAGCAAGCCTTTGTTGCCACAAAACAGGCAGTGCAGGAGGCACAGGCTCTACAAGTAGTAGACCCTGGGCGCCCATTTGAACTTGATGTTCACGTAACACAAGAGGGGTACAGTTGGGGCCTCTGGCAACGGCAGGAATGTCTCCGGTCGCCAGTGAGATTTTGGTCCCAATTGTGGAAAGGAGCGGAAGTCCGCTACTCTCTAATAGACAAAGAGCTGGCTGCTATATACGCAGCCCTAGTGGCCACAGAAGCCATCACAGGAACGGCACGGGTGTTGGTTGGAACAACCTATCCCGTCCAGGGGTGGGTCCGTACATGGACCCAGGGACCCAAAATGGGGATGGTATAGACCACCACCCTCGCCAAGTGGGGTGCCTACTTGGAGAAATGTAGCACCCTTAGTTCAAGCCCTTTGAGCACAGAGCTACAACAGGTCCTGGGGCCTGTGGAGCTTGTAGCCCAGGCTGAGCCAAGCGCTCTGCCTAGAGGGGAGGACTTGGAGCCCTTGCCCTACAGAGAAGGACAGCCCCCAGTACCTGAGGATGCCTGGTATACTGATGGCTCTAGCCGGGGAGCTGCAGCTGTTTGGACGGCTATTGGTGTGCAGCCCAAAACAGACACCATTTGGTTTGATCCTGGGACGGGCCAGAGTAGCCAGTGGGCTGAGCTACGGGCTGTGTGGATGGTAATCAGCCACGAGCCTGGGCCCCTAGTTATTTGTACTGACAGCTGGGCGGTGGTGATCCAGGGCCTAACATTGTGGCTCCCTACGTGGAAACTCCAAAAGTGGTTGGTAGGACACCATCCACTGTGGGATCACGCCATGTGGCAGGACCTCTGGGACCTAGGGCAGAGAAAGGAGGTGACCCTAATGCATGTCACAGGTCACTCTCCCTTAGTGTCCCCAGGTAATGATGAAGCAGATGCCCTAGCAGGATCTGATGGTTAAAACGGGCCCCTGCCACTGATGGGGCCCATTGGCTGCATAGGAAATTGCAGCACGCTGGAAGCCGAACCACGTGGCAGGTGAGCAGACGCTGGGGTCTGCCTTTAAAATAGCAGGAGACAGCAGATGCCTGCTATGATTGTGCCGTCTGTGCCCAGGACAGCCCCCAACAGTGGAGGCTCCCCTGGAGACTCAGCAGAATACGCAAGGGAGGATGCCCCTCACTCGCTGGCAAGTGGATAACAGTGGACCCCTGCCTAAGGCCCGCAATGCGAAATACGCGTTTACAGCACTGGACACTGCTACATGGTTGATGTTTGCTTGGCCGTGCCCAGCTGCAGATCAGCGGCATACAGTGGACGCTCTTACATGGCTGTGCGCCCTCTATGGTCGCCCCCAAGTCATTGAAAGTGACAGGTACTCATTTTATGGGGCAAGAAGTGCAGCGGATTGCAGATTGTGTGGGTCCTCCTTCCTGTGTGTGTCTCGCCTGGCCACCAGGGAGACTGGGGTGCAGGAAGACCCCTTGTTGGGGTAGAGGCGGATGTTTGCTCCCTGTGTCTCCAACCCGGCCGCCAGCAAGAATATAGTGGTATGACCCCCTACCCGTGGCTCCAGTGATGCTCCTTTTTGGCCTCCCCGTACTCTGTGTCCACCCGCCGAGAGAAGGAACAGGACTAGAGACCCTGCATGACACTTGTTTGTGTCTCATTTTTTCACATGGCAGAAAGAAGATTCTGGCTGACAAAGCAGGCCTGGCTCAAGACTTCTCAGAGTAAAGACCTGTAGGCCAGCAGCTGCCTTTGGCCAAACTGTAGAGGTGGTCAGGCAGCAGGCAGGAACCCAGGCCTCTGTCTGGGTTCTCACTCGGTGGACACGTCCCTCTCCTCTCTCATTGAAATCCATTTTCTTGAATGGCTCTGATTCTGATTGTGGATCATCCCGCTGAGGAGAAAGTTCTCTCCAGATGGGCTTTCTTTCTCCTGGGGCCTTTGTACTTGATGCTGAACCTTCTTGCTCAGGGTGAAAGGCTGTGTCCTGAGAAAGTAACACTCAGCAACGACTGATGATACCAGTGATCTGGTGATGGCAGACTCCCTAGAGATGACTTGTGAGTCCCTTGGGGAGAGCCAGGCTGGCTTTGGAGACAAGACGTAGGCAGGCTCTGTCATGGATAGCTTTGAATTGCTCCTGCTCAGCCTTTATGCCCACTTTTCTGGTGGTAGCACCACAATTTGTCCTAGTAATTTACTCTTCTTTTGTTTGATAGTCTTGGTGGGACTGCCATTCAAGGAACCCCACCATCCGTGGGCAGAGATGGGCCATGTCACCCGAGTTAGGCCATCAGGTATTCTCTCCTAGGAAGCTGAATCTTGAGTGGATGATACAAAACCAGAAAATGTTTGGGGCCAGTTCATCCTCGTTCTGGTGACTATCCTCTGGTGTCTGCTTCCCAGATCCCTGGCACTGCCCTCCTGCTTGTTTTTCCGGAGCATGGGGTTTTAGCTTTTCTTTCAGTTCTCTGTTGCCTCACTCCAATAAAGTGCTTTGTGAGTTACTCAGAGTCCATTTCTGTTACTTACCACCTAAGACCACTGACTAACATGGAACACCTGCCACCAAAATCTTTCAAGCCCCATTTTCTCCCCAAACAATGGTTCCGGCTTTTCCCTTTGTGTATGTATGTGTGGCTGTTTTATTTATGCTGTGGGTGTGGGTGGGCAGTGATTGAGCAGGCCAGGTTAGGTGTTAGGAGCTAGGAGACGTGGTGGGGTCAGTTGGATTCCTATATCAGTTCCCGAATCACCTTGTCAAGTTGGCATTGCACAGCCATGGAAGGGGACGTGTGGCACACCCAGTCGGAGCACGAAGCCAAGGCTGAACATACTGCGTCCTTTGGAAGTGCCAATTTGAAGATTTTATAGGGGTGCAGAGGCATGTTTTTTTTATTTTATTTAAAATTAAATACATATATATTTTGGCATAGAATATAAGAATCTGCAGGAATTTTTATGAGAACACAAATGTATTCTAAGAAATTTCCTACTGGCAAGAAGCCAATTCCATATGCATATCTAAACCTCTTGGCAGGATACATTCTTCTCTGCAACTATAAAGGGTTCTTTGGTGGAAATTTAGAGACGCACAGACCAATGGTGTTGGGAGCTTTGATTGCACTATACAGACTGTTCTAATCCAGGTCCCCCTCTGTCCACCCTCGGATTCCTTTTAGGGTTGGGCTAGAAGTGGGGGCCTCTCAGAGTCCTGTTATCCCTGACAGCTTTTCACAGACTCTACTGCTACCTTATTAAAAATGGGCAAACTTGTTAAAAATCATTCACCTAGGAAAGACAGCCCCTGCTTCCAAGGGTAAATGCAAGAAGCTTAAAATCAATGTGGCCGGTCTTATGATGGAGAAGAAGTCAGCAAAAACAAAACAAAACAAAAAAAAACAACCCAAATATCTCTTCTGTAGTGCCTAAGATTCTAAATATAGGGATTCCTACTATGTTCTGGGCACTTCGCACATTTAATCATTGCAACCACAAGGCAAAGATCATATTATTCCCAGGGTCTAGGTGAAGATACTGGGGCTCACTGAGGTTGGGGAAGTAACCCAAGGTCACATAGCTAATTTGACCATTTACCTTAAATATCGTTCTTATTCCACTTCCCCTTCTGAGATTGCACTCACGGCCTGAACAGGGAGTATATTAAGTCTTCAGCGTGAATGGATTTATTGTGTGCTGCCTTCCTCCCAATGGGAGGCCTCTGCTTCCCAGGAGGACCCTGGCCACCTGGGCCTAGGGTGCTGGAGAGAGGCCCAGAAAGGAATACAGGGGCTGAAGACAATTTCCCCCAAGGAGCCTGTACTGTAGAGTTTAAAAATGTGGGCTTTGAGGACGAACAGAGCTGGATTTGAGACTCCACGCTCCTCATTGTATGGACAAGAGGGGCAGGGCAGGGCAGAGAAGCCCACCACGGCCAGCAAGCCACAGGCTCCAGAGGCCGTGGTGGGGTTCCAAAGCAACTCAGTTCCTAGTGTCTACACAGAGGAACGGCAGCTGCTACACCTCCCACAACATCTGATCAAACAGCCTGCAGAATGTTACCGATTACGGAGAAGCTAATGGCAAAGGGACTGTGCATGGGCCTGGCAGCCGGGCCCTGGACAAACCTGCTTCTCAGCCACCTGCTCTCATGATCTCATCTTGACCTGAAGTGTCCATGCTGCAGGTGTTTCTGCCTCTCCCCGGACACTGCTGGCCCGGGAGCCCATCACGGGACCAGGACCACAGAACACCTTCCTGGACTCGTGGGCTGGAATCCACGGTAGTCACTTCTCCTTGCCGAGATCCCTGTGTGGCAAGAGTTGTCTCCCACCTCCAGCTTTCCCAGGACATGCTGCGCAGCTAACTGTACGCAGGCTGGCAGGGCAGACAGACGTCCCTTGTGGCCAGGCTCTGAACCCCTCTGACCCCGATCTGGGATTGTGGTAACCTCTACACAGGGAAGCCAGAATCGGCTACTTCATTGTTAATTAAAAATTTTTCTTTTGAAATTTCCTTTCCATTGTATGTTTCTAAGGGAAGAAGTTTCACTGTGAACTGTAACACTGACCACTGTTATGCTGTGCACAGAATATTCAGTGCCGGTGAACATGCAGGTCCTCGAGGAAGCACTAGAGTTTCTGCTACTGGAGGGCAGGGGCTCTGTCTTAAAGACACAGATGCTCTCGCCTGGAAAGTCCCTAGGGAGTGGTCCAGTTCAGCCCAGAGAGGGAAAGGGCTTGTGTCAGAACCCAAGGTGAGTCAGGCCGGAGTTGAAATGCCCCACAGGCAGTAAGAACTTACTACAGCGTGTTTGCTCCCAGCACAAGGTTATACCCACAGTTCACTCTCAAAAAATTTGTGATAAAGGAATGGATGAAGGAATGACTAGACCAAGCAGGCCCTGGACGTGGTTCTCTTGCTTCTCGATGAGGTGATCTTACTTTGACCTTGCCTCACCTCTCCAAGTGCCACTTTCACTGGCAATTGAAGCCAAACCAACTGCCCAGGTGGCAGCTAAGCCCCTCATGCTGTCACCTGTGACCTCAACAGCTAGGGCTACATTTCGGTGTCCCCATCGCCTAACACAGTGGTCTTTGAAGGGAAAATGCACCGAGGAGTTTGCCCAGTGAATGGATTTGTTGAATGGGTATGTAGATACGATGTTCTGCCCTCCTAGGTCATTCTTCACTTGGAGAGCATGGAGGCGGTTGTCCTTACTTGGATCTCCTTAAAGCAGACCTCTGGGCAACTGGGTCTCAGCCCCACTGGGGACCCTCTGAGGGGCTAGGAAGCTGTTATCCATCAACAGCTGTTCCTGTCTGGGTGAGGTTTACATCTGGGGCTATTGATTTTTACTTTCAGCCTCCCATGCTCCTGCTTCTAGAGAAAGCCCTCAGGCAGAGAAGCAGGCTTTTACATAGAAAGCCTGTGAATGCGGGAACTGTCCACTACAGCTGTAGGTGACTTCCAGGGTGGGCCCTGGGAACACAGGTGGGACACTGACAGCGTCTGCCCCGTCATCCCCACTCCCTCAGCACCAGCCCAAGCTGTCAACAGGTGCAGCAAGCCCAGAAGGCTGTCCGATGGGCACAGCCTGAGTCCGTGACCTTGGCCTCATCCCAGCCTGCGTCTCCCTACAAACAGTTCCAGAATGCCCCCATTGAGTTGATGGTCCCAGCTGCTTTAAGGAGCTGGTGGATAATGAAAGTAAAGCAATCCCTCCTCTCATGTTACTGTGAGTCCTCAAGGGGGTGGGGAAGTCAGGCACCAAGTGGGGAGCACATCTAGGAAGCGGAGTGTCCACTGGCCGGGGCGTCAATGTCTGTCACTAACTCACTGGGTGACCCTGCACAAATCACGTAGCCTCACTGGTCTTTACATGGCTCATCTAATATGGATATGATTGTGTTAAGTCACCATTGCCGCAATGCACTTTATAGTTTACAAAGCATGTTCACTGATCCGCTGTCTCATCGTTTCCTTATAGACTTGAGGCAAGTATTTTTAACCCTGCTTTTGAGTTGAAAATGAGGTCTGGAGAGGGTTAATGGCTTTCTTAAGATCATACAGCTACAAGTGTCAGCATAGGATCTTTACTTTTCTCTTCTGTAGCGAACATGAACACTCCTCCAGGGCCAGGCTTTTGTGAATTGTGGTGAAGAAAATGGAGACAAGATGACAGGTTGAGTGATGTGGTAACAATTGATGGGGAATGATCTATTACTTTTAAAAACATTTTTTGGGCCTTAGCGGAAACATTCATTTCTCCATTCATTCATTTATTAATGCATCTGTACATCAAACAAAATTCTGTGAGGCATCAAATATGTTCTAGGCATGATGAAAGTGGCGGGGGATAAACAAAAGAATCAGTTATGACGCTTGCCCTTGAAAAATTGCCAGTATGTAGGAAGACACACACTGAGACACAACTGTAGAAGAAAGTAACTTATTTATTCCTTTAATTTGTGAAAGTTTTTCAGTTTTCCAATAACCCTTATGGGAAAAACAAATACCCATAAGAAGACCTCGTCTATGGTAATCAAAACAGCATGGAACTGGCACAAAAACATAGATCAATGGAACAGAATAGAGAGCCCGGAAACAAACCCATGCTTATATGGTCGATTAAACTATGATAAAGGAGGCAAGAATATACAATGAAGTAAAGACAATTTCTTCAACATGTGGTATTAGGAAAACTGGATGGATAAATGCAAAACAAAAAAAAGAGGAAGAAGAAGAAATATAACAGACCACTTTCTTATACCATACACAAAAATGAATTCTAAATAAATTAAAGACATAAATATAAGACATAAAACCATAAAACTCCTATAAGAAAACATAGGCATTATACTCTTTGACATCGGTTTTAGCAATATTTTTTGGGGTAGGTCTCCTAGGGCAAAGGGGACAAAAGCAAAAATAAACACGGAACTATGTCAAACTAAAAAGTTTTGTACCATGAAAGAAACTATCGACAAAATAAAAAGGCAGCCTACTGAATGGGAGATGATATTTGCAAGTAATATATCTGATAAGGGGTTAATATCCATAATATATAAAGAATTCATACAATTCAACATCAAAAAACGAAACAATCCTTCTTGCACCAAAAAAAAAAAAAAAAATCCAATTTAAAAAAGGGCAGAGGACCTGAATAGACATTTCACCAAAGAAGTAATATGGATGGCCAATAGACATATGAAAAGATGCTCAGTATCCCTAATAATCAGGGAAATGCAAATTAAAACCACAATGAGATATCACCGCACACCCGAAGGGGTTCAGAACAGGCCTCCCCAAGGTGTGCTACTTTGGCATGTGGGTTATTTTGAGCTGAAAGCAATTGAAACCCTGCAGGCCCAACAGAAACTTTTACCTCAGACTGAAAGAATTTAAATTGGGGCTTTGTCTATAATAAGAGTTATTACAGAGATAAGTTCTTATGACATATCTACATGGCAGGGCAAACGTCTAATTATTGAACATCTGCTCTTCTTACTGTCCTGCAATGACCTCCCTCTCCTCTAAAGCCCCAGGTGCCTTAGTTCATTCTTAGCCATACATACCTCATTTTAACTTTTTGTACATGAACCTATCATGTATGTGGGGCGTCTGACTCTCTCACAGATGTGGGGTTCCCATATGTACATATGTAATTACATTTTGTTATTTTTCTTTTGTTACTCTGTCTCATGTCGATTTAATTATTAGACCAGTTGGAAGAACCTATAAAGGTAGAGGAAAGTTTCTTCCTCCTCCACACACTGTTCAGAATGGATATTATCAAAAATAACAACAAAAAATAAGTGTTAGTGAGGATTTGGAGAAAAAGGAACCCTCAGGCACTCTTGGTAGGATTGTAAACTGGTGCAGCCACTATGAAAATGCCTCAAAAAAATTAAAAATAAAACTACCATGTACCCAGCAATCCCACTTCTGAATATTTATCTGAAGAAATCAAAAACACTAATTCGAAAAGATATATGCACCCTATGTTCACAGCAGTATTATTGACAATAGCCAAGATATGGGATCAACCTAGGTGTCCTTTGGTAGATGAATGGATAAAGAAGATGTACATATATACAATGAAATATTACTCAGCCATTAAAAAAAAAAAGAAAAAAGAACTCTTGCCATTTGAGACAACATGGATGGACCTAGAAGGTATTATGCTAAGTGAAATAAGTCAGACAAAGACAAATACCATATTTTTCATTTACACATGGAATCTAAAAAAACAAAACAAATGAACAAACAATACAGAAGCATACTCATAGGTACAGAGAACAAACTGATGGTTGACAGAGAGGAAGGGGGTGGGGGATGGGTGAAAAGGTGAAAGGGAATAAGTACATCCTGCCAGTTATGGAGTAAGTCATGGGGATATAATGTATAGCACAGGGAATATAGTCAATAATATTGTAATAACGATGTACGGGGACAGATGGTCACTAGACTTACCTTGGTGATCATTTCATAAGGTATATAAATGTCTAATTACTATATTGTACACCTGAAACTAATGTAATATTGTATGTCAACTCTAATGCAAAAATAAATTTTAAAAAGGAGGAGGTTTGGGATGAGGGTAGGAGTTTGAGCACAAACTTGAACAACTCATAAGTTGTGTTGAGGGTCATGTATGCATGTGCGTGTGTGTGTGTGTGTGTGTCTGCATATGTGTGCAGAATCCCCCCACCACATTTCCCATCACGTCTCCCCAGTCATAGGAACTTTGTAATCACATCCAGCCTGGGACTTAACCAAATAGCATTCCACCACCCTCTGCAACCTCTTTGTTTGATCTTCCCCCTGGAGACACAGGTCATGAGGAAGAGAAAGGAGGCGACAAACTGCAGGGAGTGAGTGAGGAGCTTCCTTTGACTCATCTTTTAATGCAGGAACTGAAAACAAGATGCCGTTTCCCAAGGGTGGTTAGCACTACCCTGCATTAAAGGAACTCAGTCACAAAACCCTGGAGCAGGGGCCACCTTGGAAGTCACTAGTCAGCCCACTTGGTTTACAGAGCTCAGAAAGGGGCAGTATCTTCCCTGATGTCACAGGACAGGAAGGAGAAGCTTTGCTTAAAGTAGCCACTCGTGGAGCATGATTTCAGAGGCTTCCCCACCAGTTGCTACTGACACCTACTCTGCCTTGCATGGCACCCAGCCTTCTGTTCCACCATCAGAGACCTGCCTAACAAGCAAATGCACCAGGGGCGGGAGCTCAGTAAAGGAGACTGATTTATGCTAAGGCATAGATGACTGATATCATGGTTTTTGACACTAAGACATTTAGGTAGGGGGGCAGAGAAGAAGAGATCAGAAAGGCACTGGATCCTGAAAAGGCAAGAGGTGACTGGTTTAGAGGGAGAAGGGCACAGAGCTGGGAAAGGCACCAAAGAAAAGCTTAATACCTGCTTTGTAGGCCCTGGGTCCTGTGCCTGATTTTCTCTTTCCTCTGGGAAGGAAGCTGTGAGCTTTCTACAGTGTCAAATCACTCTTCGAGTCTAATCCGGTTGCTTTCTAGAGAGAATGTGTTTTAGATTTATTTTCAAAGTACATCTAAAGGTATCAGCTAGGTCATTCACTTCAGCTACCTGGGTCTGGTGGATGCCTCAGCTTTCATGCACAGCAACACTTCCTTCCTCCAGCCCTGTGGGGAATGAGGTATTTCTCAGGGTGAGGTTTCTGTTTTGTCTTGTTTTGTTTTTGAATAATTTAAGCTCCCTGCTTTATGTTTCTAATCTCTTCATATTTTCAATATGAACATAGTTCTAAGGGCATTTTACATTCTCTGAGTGTGTTGTAATTGTTGTTTATAATTTAAATCTAACCTTTTTCTTTCTTTAGTGTTTTTAATTACTTAAGAAATACATACTCATTGTAAAGGATTAAAAAATAGAAAAGTATGTGAAGTAAAAACTAAACATCACTTTATCGCTTTCTACTGCCAGAGGTAGCCACTGTTAGCTCTTTGGTGTATATCTTGTTTTTGTGGGGTTTTTTAAACAAAAAAGGAGTTATATGCTGCATCAGCAGTTCTCAAAGGGGGGTCTTAGGAATTCCTGAAGATCCCTGAGACAATTTTGGAGGGTCCACAAGGCTAACGCTATTTTTATAATTATATCAAGGCATTATTTGCTTTTTTCACAGTGTTAACATTTGTACGGATGTTACAAAAAGCAAAAGGGGGTAAAATTGCTGGTGCCTTTTATCACAGTGTTAGCCACAAACTGCCCGAGTGTTCGTCATATCCTTCACCACCACACACGCCGAATAACAGAAATGCCAGTTTCCCTGAGAATGCCCTTGGTGATTCACTTTATTAAATTTCAACCCTGGAATACCTGTCTTTAAGATTCTGTATAATGAGATAAGTACACACAGAGTACTTCAGCTGCATTCCAACTAGAGGAGTAAAACTTGTCCAGTTGTTTGACTTGCAAACTGAATTCAACAGGTTTTTTTTTTTGTTTCATGGAACATCGGTTTTATTTGAAATAACAACTAACAGGCAAACTGTGGTAGTTCAAATTTCAGAATTTTTCGGACATTTTCTCGAAAATGAATAAAATGAGCCTATCACTTCAGGGAAAACTGATAGTTTTTATTACTAGTGGTGAAATTCAAACTTGTAAGCAAAAATTAGAATTTTTTTAAACGAAAAAGGTATTTGCCACATCAGTTCTCAGAGGGTTTTCTATGAGTTATAATCGTTGCTGTGAGCTGGACAGCTTCTCAGCACTGAAAGACTTCAGTGGTGAGATTGGTGGTGATATTAACAAATGTGATTTTTTAAAATATTAATAAAATGTGTCAATATTATACAGATCTATATAACTCAGTGAACCAATATTTTTCAAGTGACAAATGCATGTTACAAAATCATGCATGGGTAAAAGTGAAAGACCGATGGCGTTTAATGTAACAGAGTAGGAAAAATTCACTGACATGGTTTCAGAATCCACATTGCAACTGTCAAAAAATTGCCACTTGTTTAATTCTGGTGCCCAACCAAGAAGAATACCCACAATTATTTGAAAAGTTTATTAGAATAATCCTTCCTTTTCCAACTACATATGTGTATGAGGCTGCATTTTTTTGCCTATACTTCAACCAAAACAATAGATTGCAGCAGATTGAATGCAAAAGCAGATATGAGGATCCAGCTGGCTTCTATTAAGCCAGATATTGAATACATTTGCAGAAATGTGAGCCACTGCCAGCCTTCTCTCTAAATTATGTTTTGGCATAGTTTATTTTCATAAAAAAAGTGTGACTTATGTAAACATGTAATGAGTTTATTATTTTTACTTTAAATAAATTAATAAGTACATTGTAAAAATGTCTTCATTTTCATTTCTAACATGGTAAATACCAATAGACATAACCCATGTAACATAAGCTCTTTGGGATACTCATCAATTAATAAGAGAGGAGTCCTGAGACCAAAGGGTTTGAGAACTGCTGCCCGAAATATTGTTCCAAAGCTGATTATTATTACATGTCAAAAAACACAGGTCTAGCTTACTCTTTTTAGCTATTGCATGTTTTATTTTTTCATAGTTTACTTAACCACTCCTCTATTGATGGACATTTAGATTGGTTATAATTTTTCATTATTATTTGTAATGAACAATTTATGTCCTTTGTACTTATGTCTTACATACTTTTGCAAGTATTTTTGTAAGACAAATTCCTAGCATTGTTGAATCAAAGACTATGTGCATTTAAAAAATGAATAGACACTTTCAAATTACATTCTAAAAAGATTTTACCATTTTAAACTTCTACCAAAAATGAGCTCTCTTGTCTTCTTACATCAAATATTTTATGTTTTTTCTTTCCTTTCTTTTCTTTTCTTTCTTTTCTTTCCTTCTTTGTTTCTTTCCTTCTTTCTTTCCTTCCTTCCTTCCTTCCTTCCTTCCTTCCTTCCTTCCTTCCTTCCTTCCTTCCTTCCTTCCTTCCTTCTTTCTTTCTTTCTTTCTTTCTTTCAATATTTTGCCTCAACAATGACTAGAATGGACTTACAATGAAAGTCAGAAAGAAAGATAAACTTAAAAAACTAGATAAGGGGTAGGACTGTGGGGGTGGGTGTTATACTAAAAATCTAGATAAATGGAAGACATGATAACTAAGCACTAAATTTTGCTTTGCCTTACCAGGCAAGTAAGGTAAAAGAAAAACATGGGATTTATGTATCTTCCCTTATCTAACAGTAGAAAGTCAATGAGCACCCCAAAAGAGACAGATCTATTCTTAACATTTATATGCTGAGTATTTCTTCACATGGATTTTTTTCCCCCTTTTCATCTTTAAATTTTTATCTTATTCCGGTTTATTCTATTTTATTGAATAGACAATACCTTTGTATGGTTTCAAAAGCTAAATAATATAAAAAAGTACACACTGAAGTGTCTCACTTTCATTCCATTTCCATCCACCCTGCTTCCCTGTCCAAAAGGTAACCATTTTTATTTATGCTTTCAGTGGTTTTGTGAGAATTCATGCAAATATAAATATGTATTTTTTATTTCTCTCCCTAAACGTGACATTCTCTATACACTGGTTTACACGTCCTGTATCTTGTTTTTTTACTTAACAGTCTATCCTGGAGATCACATAATATCAATGTATTGAGGAACACTGTCCAATAGGATAGCCTACTAGCCACATATGGTTATTTAAACTAAAACTAATAAAATTAAAATTGAATTCCTTGGCTGAATGAGCCACATTTCAAGTGCTCAATAGTTACCTATGGCTAGTGGCGACCAAATGGGACAAAGAAGAATATTTCCATCATCACAGAAAGTTCTTTTGGAAAGCACTGGTTATGAAGATCTTCCTCATTCCTGTTTACAATTAAATAGTATCCCACTGTCTGGCTGTAACATACTCTATGCTTCTAGTCCAATATTGCTGGACATTTGGATTGCTTGCACTATTTTTGCTGTCATAAACTGGGCCCTATTTTCACATCAACTTCAGGGAAGTTTTTAAAAATATTTTTGTTAAAAATATATTTAATATACAATATTATATTAGTTTCAGGGGTACACTATAGCTTTTCAACATTTATATACCTAAAGAAATGACCACCATGATAAGTTCAGCAACCACTTGACACCGTACCATGCTATCGCAATATTATTGACTGTATTCCCCATGACTTATTTGACATTACATCCCCATGACTTATTTGTTTTATACCTGGAAATTTGGACCCCTTCTCCTTTCCCCACCTTTTTAATTTTTCAATTACAGTTCACAGTCAATATTATTTTTATATTAATTTCAGATGTACAGCATAGTGGTTAGATATTTATATAATTTAAGAAGTGATACCCGATTAGTCTAGTACGCACCTGGCACTATACATAGTTATATCACCATATCATTGACTATATTTCCATATGCTTTACTTTACATCCCCATGACTATTTTGTAACTACCAATTTGTACTTCTTAATTCTTTCACCTCTTTCATCCTGCCCCAGCCTCCCTCCCATCTATCATCCCAATAAATCTAGTACCCATCTGACACCATACATTATTGACTATATATTTTTATGCTATACCCCACATCCCCATAACTACTTTGTAACAACCAATTTGTACTTCTTAATCCCTTCCCCTCTTTTCACCCACACCCCCGACCCACCACCCAACTGACAACTATCAAAATGTTTTCTGCATCTATGAGTTTGTTTCTGGTTTGTTTGTTTGTTTTGTTCTATAGATTCCACATAATAAGCAAAATCACTTTCTATGTCTGACACTCCACTCAGCACAGTAACTTCCAGGCCCCTCCATGCTGGCACAGAGGGCAAGAATCCATTCCCTGCCATGGCTGAGCAATATGCCATTGTATATGTATATATACCACCTCCACCTTATCAATTCTTCTATTGACGCAAGGCTAACTCCACATCTTGGTTATTGTAAATAATGCTGCAATGAACATATGGATGCACATGTCCCTTCAAAGTAGCATTCAGGTTTCTTCAGATAAATACCCAGCAGTGGAATTGCTGAGTCCTTCTTTGTCACTTATAGCTTTTTTTTTAAAGTCTGTTTTGTCTGTTATAAGTATTGCTACCCCAGATTTTTTGTTGTTTTCATTTCCACTTTCATGAAATAACTTTTTCCATCCTTTTACTTTCTGTCTGTGTGTGTCTTTTGATCTGAAGTGAGTCTCTTGTAGGTAACATGTACGGGAATTATTTTCTTATCCATTCAGCTCTCCAGTGTCTTTTGATTGGAGCATTTAATCCATTTATATTGAAAGTAATTGTTGATACATATGTAGCTATCACCACTTTATTATTCATAATTTTGATTTTTTTTTTCTGCCTTAAAGAATTTCCTCTAATATTCCTTGTAATACTGGTTTGGTAGTGATGAACTCCTTTAGCTTTTTCTTGTTTGGAAAGCTCTTTATCTGTCTTTCAATTTTAAATGACAGCCTTACTGGGTAGAGTACCCTTGATTGTAGATGCTTGCTTTTCATCACGTTGAATATTTTGTGTCAATCCCTTCTGGCCTACAAAATTTCTGTTGAAAAATCAGCTGATAATTTTAGGAGGGCTCACTTATAAGTTACTAGTTGCCTTTAACCTTGGCCATTCTAACTATAATGTGTCTTGGTGGGACCTAGTTTTGGTTCATCTTATTTGGGACTCTCTGTGCTTCCTGGACTTGTATGTCTATTTTCTTCACCAGGTTAGGAAAGTTTTCAGTCATTATTTCTTCAAATAGGTTCTCAATCCCTTGCTTTTTCTCCTCTACTTCTGGTACCCCAATGATACAAATGATGTTGTCCCAGAGGTCTCTTAAATTATCCTCTTTTTTTTTTTTTCATTTTTGCTGCTCTGATTGGGTGTTTTCTGCTACCTTCTCTTCCAAATCGCTGATTCGATCCTCTGCTTCATCTATTCTGCTTGTGATTTCTTCTGCTGCATTCTTCATTTCAGTTATTATAGTCTTCACTTCAGACTGGTTATTTTTTTATGGTTTCTATGTCCTTTTTTATGCTTGCTATCTCTTTGTTGAAGTTCTCACTGAGTTCCTTGAGCATCCTTATAACCATTGTTGTGAACTCTGTCTCTGGTAGTTTGCTTGCCTCCATTTTGTTAAGTTCTGTTTCTAGAGTTTTCTCTGTTCTTTTATTTGGGACGTATTTTTTCGTTTCCTCATTTTTGCTGCCTGTCTGTTTGTTTCTATGTATTAGGTAGATTTGCTATGTCTCCCAGTCTTGGCTGGAGGCCCTGGCACAGTCTCCCTGGTCACCTGCTCTGGGTGTGTGTTGTGTGTTCCCTCCTGTTATAGTTGAGCCTTGACTGCTATTGGCACATCAGTGTTTGGGATTGGCCTTTAGGCTGATTGGCTGTGAGGTTTGGCCACATCCACAGCTTACAGGCTGCTGTGCCAGGTGCTTACCCAACAGAATGGGATTTGTCCCTATGAGCTCTGGTGCCTGTTGAGACCATCAGGAGGTGGGTATGCCACTTGTGGGGCTGGTCTGCTCTAATCTGAAGCCAGTCTCCAAGTATGTTAGTTCTGGGGCTACTCAGGAGAGGCTCCAGTGCAGGCCCAGGTCACCCACTGCCTGTGACCAGTCAGGGACTACCTGATAGGAGATACAAAGCAAATCCCAGTTGTTCACTTCTTGTGCTAAAGTTGGAAGCATGTGGGAGAGGCCACACTGTGAACCAGAATGGCTGCCACCAGTGCTGGGCCTGTGGTCGCTCCCCAAAAAACCAGGACACCTTGAGGCCTGTTGCCACCTGCCCTGTGCCTTAAGGTTCATCTGCTAATAAAGCCTTGTATGGTACTCAGGTTTGGTGAGGCAGGGAAGACTTTTGGTCAACAGGTTAATGTAGACTCTGGTTTTGTGCCAGTACTGAGTCTGAAGCTACTCAGTAAAAGTCTCAGAGCACACCCAGGACAAATGTTGCCTGCCTGGGGCCCTCGGACTCTGATAGTTTTCCAAGAAAGATTGCAATGTGGGCAGGGCTGGCTGCCCTCAAGAAAGTGCTTCTGGAGTTGGGAGAGTTGGGTAGGGTGGTTTCCCAGTGTGTCAGCAGGGAGGAGCTGTGGAACTCACCAGACCAATCAGATTCATATTTGGCAGGAGAGGGTGGACCAAACACAGGAAAGATGGCACCCGCCTGCCACCTGCACTGGAGAAATCCCCTCACAGGGAAAATGGCAACTCTCCTCTAGTCCTTGCCTTGAAGCTGCACACCACAGTCTGCCCCCCATATGCCTCCGACACCCTCCGAATCCATCCATCTGCTGGAGCCCAGGGTGATGTCTTTGAGCGACTGCGTCTGTGCGTGTGCCGTTTTAAAGGATGTCTGGGTTTCCCACAGCCTTCAGGCCCACCCTGCTGGTCAGAGTCCCCACTGTTTTTCACAGCCAGATGTAGGTCTCCTTTTCCCAGCACCAGTACTCCGGGCTGGGGAGGCCAGTGTGGGTCTGGAGTCCCTTGCTCCTCTGGGAGGAACCACTGCAGCAGCCGAGATATCCCTCTTGATTCTCAACCACCACATGGAGTTTTGGGGCCAGGCCGTTTCATGTCTCTGCCCCTTCCACCAGTCTTGACGTGGCTTCTTCTTTGCATCCTTAGTTATATTACTTCTGTTCAAGCAGAATTTAGATGGCTCTTCAGTTATTGTTCTACGCGTATAATTTTAATGTGTTCATGGAAGGAAGCGCACACAGTGTTCATCTACTCCGCCATCTTGGATCTGTCCCTGAAAGGTGTTTTGTTTTGTTTTAATTTTATATACAAAGAGCTAGCATTGTTTTTTTCACCTGGTCGGTAGATGTCATGGATGATCCATTCAAGGAGGATCACTTAGTACAATCTGATGAAGTCTGTATTCTCTGTGTACTGACACTGGTGGCATGTATTGATGCTGTATTTCCAGGTCAAACCATGCTGGTTTGAGCAGGTGCAGCAAGAGCAAGAACCCTGGCTGCATTTTCACAGGTGGCTCCAATAAATCTGCTCGTCACCCATCTTGCTTTCAGGGGTACAAGGAGGCAAAAGGCACATTAATTTTGATAGAAGACACTCTGCTATAACAAAAGGCATGTTGAGATGAGGACACAACCTAAGTCAGTAATTACTCTGCAGCATGGGATCTCTGCTTTCATGAGTCTATCCAGTCCTTAGCTTTGCATGTCTGGAAATGCTTAGGCCCATATCACCTTAGCCACACTTATGCGAGAATGATGGGCATCCAAATTTAGCAATTAATTGATATTAAATGGAGTTGATTCTTTAGATTTACTGAAATCCTCATGCCTACTGCCTAGGACACTGCATTCCTAGAAGGCATCTCCCACCCAGGGAGATGGATAATACCGAGAGGTATTTCACTCAACGTGATAGGTTCCTGTTTCCCGACCAAGTATGTCTCTCCTTTGATCAGATAACTTGTGTCCACTGGATTCACCATTCTCTGTACAGTATTATCCCGCTGGGACATCTTTTTAGCTGCCTTGGAAGCTAGCCCCCTTCTGTTAACATATTCTTTCTTCAGAGAGAGCACGAGATTTCACCTTGCTTGGTGATGATCAAATATCAGTATAGTTTCAAGTCTTCCCCAAACTCTTCAATCATACAACCACAGTATCTTTCATAATGTTATCATAATATATGGTAGTTTTAAAATATGTCTGTACTATTAGTACAATTCTGTACTCATCTAGTCTTTAGGAGATGGAGTTTAATCCCCACCTCCACCCTTTTCCCCGCCTTCAGTGTGGGCTGGGCTTTGTGACGTGCTTCTAATAAATCACATATGGCAGAAGTGATGGTGTGTAACTTGTGAGACTAGGTCATAAAAGCACTGTGGTTTCTCCCTGCTTTGCTCCCTTGGGTCACTCACTTTGGGAGAAGCCAGATGCCATGTTCCAAGGAAACTCTAACTACCTGTCCTGTGGAGAGGTCCATGTGTGGAGGAACTGAGGCTTTGTGCTGAAAACTAGCACCAACTTGCCAGACGAGTGAGTGAGTCACACAGGAAGTGGATCCTTCAGCCTAAATCCAGCCTTCAGGTGACTGAAGCCTGGACAACCTCGTAATAACACTATGAGAGACCCTGAGCTAGAACCACCCAGCCAAGCTTCTCCTGACCCCAGAAACTGTATGAGATAATAAAAGTTTATTATTTTACACTACTAAGTTTTAGGGTAATCTGTTAGCGCGACAGATAACTGATATTCCCTAGATGGCTGGGATCATCCTCTTGTTTTAATTCCCTTCTCAGAGAGTAACCTCAACCTCTATTCTCCAGAAATACTGAAGAGCACAGTAGCCTGTGAACCATCATTTCCTTATCTGTAAAAGGCAAGAAAGACTGGTGTAAAGGGCACGAAGCAGGGGCTCAAATGGAAGCGGTTACTGATATTGTCGTCGTTGCATTATTAATATAATATTAATATTATTGTCATTGATAACAGAAGCACTGGACATCTTCTGTTTGCCCCTGTCTATCTACGTCTCATCTTTTTCCACTTTATTCTGTGTCCCAGGAAACTGACCTCCGTGGACTATATCTCTTGCACTCAGGCTTCTGGTCAGGTTTGGCAAATGGGAAATAATAATATGAGATAGGAGGGTGAGAGAAAAGTGAGCAGGGAGATATATTTTCTTGATTTCCTCTCTGCCAGGTCATCATAGTTTGGGTTTGTGCTTCCACCTAAGGCCACAACCCCTGTCAGGGGACCTTCTCCATACACTCCCTGTCTTAGGACTGGTCACCACTTCCTCCCTTCTGCCCCCTCCGCCTAAGGGCAGTAACTGCTCCTCCCTGTTGCTTGCCCCAGGGTGCTGTCCTGTTCCTTGGTAGTTTCCCTAAACTCTGCCCCCATACTTTTTAAACAGTCTCTTTATTAAACTCTCTTCAAATTACACCAATCCCCTGCAGGGATCCTGAGGTCAAACAATTAAGTTCACGAACTTTCCACCGAGCACTGACATGTATAGAAATGATGTCGTGGCTGTTTTTAATAATGATCCTGGATAAAAAAAAACATGATAAACTCTGAAAGAGTGCTAAGAACCCAAGTAGATACAAGATTAAACTTAGAAAAATCTCCCAAAATGGTGGTTGAGAATATCCTGAGTTGAATTCTCTGGCACATATGTGTACTGTAAGTATGGGAGGGACCTTGCTTCCCTCAAAATAGCAAAACCCAGGACCTGCAAGGTCAGCTCTGGAAGGAGCCTTGCTCGGAACAGAGAGAGGCAGAGTGGGAAGAATAAGCTGGCCGAGCCTTGACTTTGTTCCCCAAGTGGACATTTCTTAGTCTTAATCTCACCCACCTGCCCACAGGGTGCTTCCGCTTCCCTTTACTGCTTTCTCCTAGAATTTCAACAACAGCAACAAAAACAACTTTATAAATATTTCAGGAGAATGAAAAGGAGAGAGCTGGAGCAGGAACCACCCAGTTAAGCTGCTTCCCAGCCAGCATGGAGGATTAGGAAGTACCCTTTCTGTTTTTGTTCCTGGTCTGGCTAATGCTCTCTCAAGGCTTTAACACCTGTGCCACCTCACAGAAGGGGGCCAGCACCCCTCCCAGGCCCCTGGCTCGGGCATACTACTGTTAGAGGGTTGTCAAAAGGATGCGTGTGTGTGAAGTGCCTGGGACAGTGTTGGCGCCCAGTAGGTGCTATATTCAATAACAGCAGCAGCAGAAGCTGTGGTTATTCGTGAAGATGATGGGTATGGAACACAAACATGTTTTGACATCTAGGCTTGGAATTTCTGCCAGGAGCCCATGTCGAATGGCACAGTCCCAAGAGTGTCTGGGATAGACTATGAAAAAACATTTAAAGCCTGATGTCCACACAGATTATACAAGTAGTTGGCCTGTAGTTGACGTTTGTCAGTGAAATGAAGGAGAAATGACAGATCAATAATCAGAAACTTACGTTGTTCTTAACCACTGAGTAGAGTCTTTTTTTTTTTTAACTTTTTTTTATTAGTTTCAGGTGTACAAAACAATGTAATAGCTAGACATTCATCATTTCTCTCACACAGTGATAACCCCTCCCCCCATCTACTACCCCTCTGACATCGCACACAGCCATTACATTTCCACTGTCTCTATTCCCTGAGTAGAGTCTTTAGAACCCAGCTTAGCATTTCCATGGCTCAGGTTTATTCTGAATCTCAAGTACTATTCAGTGCAGTAAAATAAGGGTCGACTGGGGTTACTGAAGAGGGCAAGGTCTGCCCTGACCCTAAATGGCCCCAATTGGTAGCTTCTTGAGTTCTTATATCTCAATTATACTTTTTTTATTATAATTTTGGGCCTGTTTCCTCAGCAACCATATCTTACTGCTTAGAAAGTGAGAAATGTTGAAATGTTAATTCATATTAGTTGATTATAAATGTGTTGAAATGTTCATAAATATTGGTTGATTAATAATGTTTGGCTAGAGTATGCGGGCCCACTCACGTCCGAGTTCTGGGTGGTCCTGAGCAACCCCATAGCTCAAGAATCAGGATTTTGAAGAAACACGAGTTCTTTGTGGACGTGACCTGTGAAAGCTGCTCTAATGTAGTCACGCGGGTCGTCAACCAGCCGGGAGGAGCTAAGTTCGGCATTGACCTGCCCCACAAGAAAGCTTGCATTGACTCTGAGCACAGGATGGGCACTCTGCTGGAAACCCTGGGGAAAATAGGAAAGGCCATTTCCTACCTCAGCCCCAGTAGCAAGGCCGTGGGCCCATGGGATGGACCAAAGGGAACAGCACACTGACCCTCCCTTGGCTTCCACAGGCCTGGGACTTGGCAGTTCTGCTTAACAAGAGGAGTTCCCATAGAGACCCTCACTTGCCCTGCTCTTCCCTGGCTTCCCTGCAACAAAGTCGAGCTAAAAAAATAAATAAATAAAAATAATGTTTGGCTAATGACTAAATGCTTTCTCATATTCTATTTTCCCTCTTTATCAGTGACCGCTTTGAATCTATTATAAACTGGGTACACGGATGTCAAATCTTCTTGGAGTTGGGTATGCTGCTGGAAGGAGTCAGTTTTGGAAAGCAGCTTTTTTTGTTTTGGGTCCCTTATTACCCATGTGGAGCTCCTTTTGAGGAAAACTGGCTACTTGACCCTGCAATCTTGGAGCAGGAACAGGCAACCAAACCAACAAGAGCTGGCTGTAGATCAACCAGCAGCCCATGAGACAGCCCCCAAAGGACACCAGTAACTAACAAAACCAGACCCTTTCTTTTGGAGAGTGTAAACGTGAGTCTCAAAAGGGCAACCCATGCTGAGGAGGCTGGGGAGGAGGAGGAAGCCTGCAGAATACAGAGAAGGCAGTGAGCAGAAGCTCCAAGATAGAGCAGAGCAGCTTTGCTGCCTGGTGGTGGAACCCCGGAATCAGGGTCGATGGATGCCAACAGCCAGTAGGCAATGCTGCAGGCATCAGAGCTGCGTGATCCCCAAAGACCCCTAAACCATGTCCTGTTTGCTTCCAGGGCTGCTGTAGGGAGAGATTGGTTGGGCATAGGTGCTCCCATGGGCTGTTTTTGTTTGTTTAAAAAGGTGAACTGTGGAGGGGTAAGAAACTCAGACTCACTGTAACTAGAGTATCCTTACGTGCTTGATTTTTTTTTTTTAATTTAAGCATTTGATCTATGGATCCTGGAATATATATTAAAATTCACTCTAGAGGAGACATACTTTTGAGCTGAGGTCCTATTTTCCAGTTTCTTTTCATTTTGGGCCTGGCAGGAGGTTTTTATATTGCCTCCCAGGTGTGGGGACCAGCCACTTGGTAGGGCTTGTAAAGAATGAAATGGGTTTTGAAAAAAGTTAAACAAAATTCATTTCCAATATGCTGTTGGCTTTAAAATTCCTACTCAGAGTATCAGCTAGCATGACTTTTAGATGCTCAATTCAGTCACTGAATTCCTCTCCCTCCTCATCTCTGTTTTCTCAACACTTCAGGTCCACCAACTCCTACCCCACTTCTTTTTTCTTTCTTTTTTCCTCTCTTTCTTTCTTTCTTATATTTCATTATTTTCATCCATTTGAAATAGACCTTTTTGTCAATGGTGTGAACCACAATCCAGTTTGTTTTTCCCTAGATAGATCATCAATAATACCACATCGATTGAATTATTGAAATGTTTGTTTTTTTTTTAATTTTTAAAATAAAACAAATTTTATTCCCATCTTCTCATCCTCCTCCCCTTGGCAACCAGCAACTTGTTCTCTATGTCTGTGGGCCACCCCACTTTTTTCACTGCCTTCTCATACCGTCTTGGCTCCTTCACACTTGCGTTTCTCTGTGTTCTTCTGACACAATGTAATACTTTCCAGCACCAGACATTATTACACCATGTTGACAGATAAGAACCCGAGTGCTGGCATGAGGGACAGAGCAGGGCTCAATGAGGACATTCATTGCCAGCTGTCACTGTGAGCAATGGGCCCAGAAAAGCCAGAAAAGAAAGGCTTTCTAAGCAACCCAAAAAGAAATCCAGAAGGAGAGATGGACACATCTGACTACACAAATTATTTGAAACTTCTGAATGGCAGAAGATACCATAAATAAAGTCAGAAGGCAGTGAGAGAGGGAAGAAAAATATTTGTAATACATGTAACAAACAAAAGGTAAATGTCTTTCCTATGCAAAAAGTGTTCTACAATTTAATAAGAAAAATGTGAAAAGCCCAATAGAAAAGTAGGTTAAAGTTTGAGCAGGCAATTCACAGAGAAGCAAATGCAGATGTAAAATGATGATCGACCTTAGTTTAAGAAAAAAACTAAAAAGACACGGATACATAGTAAGGAAATGGCTGCACCCATACATTGTTTATGATTTATTAAGTGAAAAAAGCAAGTTGAAAAATTAGATAGCATGATTGACTTTCTGTACTTTAAAAAAGCATAAAGAGATAAAGAGTGATCAATGGGTAGGTCCATTTAAACTTAAAGAAACAAATGAAAAAGGATGCCCAGCAAGTTGTTAATCTGTGAAGTGGAAAGTAGGGTCTTGTGAGTCTTTGTATCGTTCTTTCTTTTCAAAAATAGTTGGGGCATGGGTGATTTTACTTTCTGTGTTCTCACTAATTTTCATCAAATTGCAAAATATGGTATCATTGCAAAGATGTTTGTGGTAACTGACCCATCTGTGGCACGCCTATTGGGCTTTAGGCTCTGTATGAGGGTATTTCCATGTTAGTTTCTTTCATCCTCACAGCCCCCTGTGAAAGATACTATTAGAACCATTTTGCAGATGAAGAAAATGGAACTTCAAGAGCTGAAGAGTCTGTGGTCATGGCTTATAGGCAATTCAGATAGAAGATGTGGGCAACACAGGTGACACCCAGGTGGTTTGGATTTAGAGGACTGGATTTAAAGGACTGGTTCATCCAATCTGATGAACCCCCTTTGAAATGCATGAAGAGCTCTTTAAAACTGGGTCTCAACGTGTCCTTCCCCAGCTGTCCAATGTCCCCTCCTTATGGTTTTTGATGTGGCTTCATAGAATTGCCATACTGCAGCCAGGGGACCCAAGTAATAGTGGAGCGAGAGGAGGCGCTTGAGGTCCCCAGCGTGAGAAGGCAACTTCAGCTCCCGCCCGCTTAATCCTGGGTTAAGCAATAGCAAATGGTAGTCCAGGTGTGTCAACTACCCACATTGTCAACACTTTCAACTCTTTTGCACCTTTTCCTCTGGACACAACCCCAGCTGGGAAATCCCCAGAACCCCCTTCCACAAAGCAGGCAGCCCTTGCCCAAGGTGGTGGCAATGACTCCAGACCTCTAATGAGTCTGAGTCTGTGTATAGGGCAGGGGATGCTAATCTTTCACGCTAGGGTTGGGGCACAGGGGGAAGTTTGTGTGGGACCATAGCTGCCAAGAGGAGCTGGAACCAGGGAGAAGGTGACATTTGAGAAGGGAGGGGATAAGGAGAGCAGGAAATCCAGTAGATCTGAAATGAGTCTGCATGGTTTATTACAAAACTGGAGAGTGGGTGAAAGGGTGTTTTGGAGCCATCAACCAATCCTGGGGAATAAGGTAGCCCCCAAATTATAAAATTCTATGAAAGAGACAACTAAACACCTGAGACAGGCCTTGGTTTGTGCTTATCTGATACGTGAGCGCGCATGTGAAGTCTTCCAAGTTCTGATGACTCGATTCACGTATCACGGCACCTGTCCCTTTGAATCTCCCCATCTTCTAGTTGAAGAATCTTCCCTCCTCCCTGACTGCAGTCCTCAGGGCAGGTCACTGCTCCAGCTTTCTAGAGGACGGAAGAATTGCTGAAGAACATTCAGTCCTGCCCACCAAATCAGGCTTGCGATCCCAGGGCAGCAGCCCTTCTCAGCTCAGTGCAGGGGCCTTCAGGAAGTCCCTGGCTGTTACCAGAGCGTGGCCTTCAAACTTCCTAAACTACAACCCTCACAAAGAAATCGGTGTTATAGCACAACCTGGTACACGGGTACTGCCTAGAGTGCACACGTGCACACTGAAACGATGGTTAAACAAACGCTACTTCATACTCACCTTCATCACCTGTAATGCACTCTTCTTTGTCTTCCATTCCATTCTTTTCTTTTTCATTGTTGAAATGTTTGTAGCTGTTCACAACTCACTTGGTTGATATCCAGAACAATGGGTTAAGACCAAGAGTTTGAAAAAAACTCAAGACAACTAAATTATGCAGACATTTTGGAGAGACTACCTCAGTTTGCCACAGCCATGTGTACTAGAGGAGGAACCAGGATTAAGGGCAGGTTGTAGTCCAAGGCCATCCCTCAGACGCTCCTCAGTAAGAGATTTGCAGTAACCATAGGGGTAACTGTATCGACTCATGTGATGAAAGAGACCATTGTAATTCTAGAATAACAATAAGATTAATTATTGAGGGCTTTTTATACACCAGGCCTTGTTCTAAGCATTTTACTCCAATGAATGCATTTAGTCCTTACGACACTACCATGCTGTATGTAGTATTATTAATCCCTGATGGACAGACTGTTTGAGAACTTAACCTCCAGGAAATAGCTAATAAGTATGGATGCTAGGCAAATTGGTTCCTGCAATATTCTGATTTATAAGAAATATATATTTAGTCATTCAGATGACCAAGATATATTTCTCATATATATTTGGTCTTCATTCACAGTTCCATCCAAAACCCTTGGAATTTCCTAAATGTCAAGAGCCCTAAAGGTGTTTTTTGTTATGTTAATGAGGTGACTTCTGGAACACTTGCCGCGCCAGTGGAGCCAACCACAGTAATTAGACGGTTGGAACCTTCAGTCCTGTCTCCTGACCTCAGAGGAGTGGAAAAGCCTGGAGATCAATCAGTTGCCAATGATGTAATCAATTCTGCCTATGTAATGAAACCTCCATAAAAACCCCAAAAGAGAGGGTTCGGGGAGCTTCCAGGTGAACACATGGAGGTGCTGGGAGAGTGGCACCCCTGGAGAGGGCATGGAAGCTCTGCATCCTTCCCCATAACTTGCCCTATGCATCTCTTCCTGAGTTATATTCTTTTATAGTAAATTGGTAATTTAATAAATAAAATGTTTCTCTGAGTTCTGTGAGCCACTCTAGCAAAGTAATCAAACTCAAGGAAGAAGGGGGTCTTGGGAACCTCTAATATATAGCCAATAGGTCAGAAGCACAGGTAACAACCTGAGCATGCTATTGGCATCTGAAGTGGGGAGGGTGGGGAGAGAGGGGCAGTTTTGTAGGACTCAACCCTTAACCTGTGGAGTCTGATGCTATGTTAGGATAGATAGTGTCAGAATTGAGTTGGATTCTCAGACACCATGCTGGTGTCCAAGAATTGTTTGGTGATCGGAGGGGAGGGGGGAGTGGTGGAAACCACCTCCTTCCCTGCCTCAGTCCATGTTGGAATTGAGTACACGAACCCATTTGGTTCAGAGCCTCCAACTCCTAAATGCCACATTCTTGGGACTTTTACTACCGGTTCATTTTGCCCTCTTTTCAAAAGATGCCATCCAATGCTGGGCTCAGCAGGCTCTGGCCAGAATTCCACAGTGGATTTAGGCTAGAGTTGGAGCTGTGGCTGGTTATCAATCCAGGACCTTGATGGCCTCAGCCGAGATTTCCTTCAGCACACATTTACTAAGCACCTCCAACTGCGAAGCTCAGGGCTGGGAAGCATCGCAGAGACTATCCAGCTGCTTAGCTGCGTTCATATGGAGTAAGAGGGACAGACACTCCCTGCCCACAGACCTCATTTTCGTCTGCTTTGGATGTGGAATCTCTGTATAAGCTCAGACTTGAACAAAACAGTTCTGCTGTTAAAATAAGTATATTTGTTTATTTATGGAGAAGCGAGCAAAACTTTTAGGGAGTTAGCTTCCTTTTGGAAAACAATTCACTGAACATTTTATGCTTATAGTAAAATGCACATAATATAAAATTTACCATTAGTGACATTTAGTACATTCACACTGCTGTGCATCAGTCACCACTATCTCACCTCAGAACATTTTCTTCACCCCAACAGAAAACCTCATACCCACGAAGCAATCACTCCCTATGACCCTCTCTCTGCTGCTCATGGCAGCCACTATTCTACTTTCTGTGTCTCTGGATTTGCTTATTCAGGATATTTCATGTAAACGAAATCATACAATACATGGCCCTTTGCATCTGGCTTTTTTCACTTAGTATAATCTTTTCGAGTTTCATCCATAATGTAGCATGTATCCGTACTTCATTCCTTTCTATAAATGAATAATGTTCCATTGTATGGTTATACCACATTTTGTTTATGCATTTATCAGGTGATGGACAATGGTTTCCACCTTTTGGCTACGGTTAATAATACTGCTGTGAACAGCTGTGTACAAATTTTTGTTTGTTTTCAATTCTTTTGGGGAGAGGGATGCTTGGGTCATATGTTGAATTTACGGAGGCATTGCCAAAGTGTTTTCTATAGTGGCCACACCATTTTACATTCCTGCCAGCAACGTACGATGGTTCTGATTTTTCCACATACTTGTTGTTTTCTATTTTTAAAAAAAATGTAGCCATTCTAGTAGGGTGTAAAGTAGAGTATCTTATTGTGGATTTGATTTGCATTTCCCTAATGACTAACGATATGAGCATCTTTTCATCTTCTTATTGGCCATTGAGTATTTTCTTCAGCAAAATGTCTATTCAAGTTCTTGGCCCATTTTTCAAGTGGGTTGTCTTTTTGTTGATGAGTTGTAGGAGTTTTCAATATATTCTGGATACAAGTCCCTCATCAGATATATGATTTGCAAACATTTTGTCTCATTCTGTGGGTTGTCATTATACTCTCTTGATAGCATCTTTTGATGCACAAAAGTTTTTATGTTGAAAAAGTCCAATTTATCCATTTTTCCCTTTTATTTCTTGTGCTTTTTGTGTCGTTTTTAAAAACCACTGCCAAATCTGAGGTCATGGAGATATACCCCTATGTGTTCTCCTAAGAGTTTTATGGTTATAGCTCTTACATTTAGGTCTTTGATTCATTTTGAGTTAATTTTTTAATATGGTGTGAGGCAGGGTTCAAACTTTATTTTTTTTGTATGTGGATATTCAGTTTTCCCACCACAACTTGTTGAAGAGATTCTTTCCCCATTGAATGGTCTCCACACTCTTTGAAAATCAATTGACCATAGATGTATGGGTTTATTCTTGGACTCTTAAATTTATTCCATGGATCTATATGTCTATCCTTATGCTAGTTGCACGCTGTTTTGATTACTGTCCCAGTATAGTAAGTTTTGAAATCAGGAAGGGTAAGTCCTACAACTTAGTTCTTTTTTCAAGATTGTTTTGGTTATTTGCAGTCCCTTGCAATTCCATATGAATTTTAGGATCACCTTGTTCATTTCTGCAAAAAAAAGCCTTTGGGATTCTGATAAGAATGGCATGGAATCTATACATTGCTTTGTATAGTATTGCCATCTGAGCAATACTACATGTTTGAATCCATGAACCTGAAATATTTTTTCATTTATTTAGATCTTCTTTATTTTCTTTCAGCAATGTCTACGATGTATACCTTGCATTTCCTTGGTTAAATTCTTAAATTTTAAAAAAGATTAATGGACTATTTTGGGGAGGAATTTTAGGTTTACAGAAAAATTGAGCAGAAAGTACAGAGTGTTGATACACCCTCTGATTTTATTTTAATGTTTTTATGCTATTATAAATGGAACTGTTTTCTTAATTTCCTTTTGGGGTTTTTCATTGCTAGTGTGTAGAAACACAACTGAGTTTTGTGTATTGCCCTTGTACCCTGCAACTTTGCTGAATTTGCTTATTAGCTCTAATTGCTGTTGCTATTTGACCTTTGCTCTAGTGCACACACACCTTCTCCCACCCCCATTTAATTGTTGAAGATACTGAGTAACTGGGACTTGCCCAAGGTCCTACTGTCCCTTTTGGCTGAGATTCCGCCTAGATTCGTATTTCCCTTGGTATTGGGAGCTGCAGCTCACTCCCTTAATTGAACCCTGGGGGTTTTTCAGTCTAATTTGCAGGCACAAATTCCAGCGAGTTCCTTCTACAAAGCCCCCTTTCCATCCCTTCTAACTCCCCAATCTCCACCCCCGCCTCTTTGCCCCCATTTAACCATGACCATGAGCCTAGCTGACCTCCACCCCATCCTGGCCCCCAGTTCTTGCTGCCTGGTCAGGGGTATAACTGGGGGTAAATTAAACCCCAGGACCCTTTGCTCCAGACCTCCCACTTGGAGCAGACAACCGCTGGGGGCACACAAGCTCTCTACTCATCCAACTCCCATGTGACCTTGGTCTCCCCAGCACCAGCTCAAGTCTCCCAGAGCTCTGCACACGCTGCCCTGGCAAGTCAGATCCTTTGCCTGCAACGTATCTGCCAGGAAAACAGTCAAATTCAGCATGCAAACCAGGATTATTTTAGGACTTAGGGCCCCTGCCCACCTTGGAATGTGGTTTACATGTTCACAAAAGGCACCCCTGAAGGTGGAAGTCAGAGAAGCTGTGGGCAGAGACAGAGGCGTGAGAATGTAGCCTGGAGTTTGAGCGGGTGGGGAGGGAGGGGGAAGGAGGAGCCGCAGGCCCAGAGCCCCACCCGGTTGCCTAGGTGATAGGGGAGCTGGAGGGGGGTGAGGGAGAAGGGTTGAGTGGGCTGAGTTGATCTGAGCATCTCAGATCTTAACAGCATTTACTAGCACCCATCTCTGCCTCTTCTGCTTCCAACAGCTCAGGACCTACTGGGGGCTGTGGGGAGTCCTGAGCCCAGGGAGGTCCTTTCCATTCTTTTACCCTGATACCCAGTGTTTTGTGGCTGGGAGAAATAGAATGTCAGCCCTGGTAAAGGGCTTGCCAATCTCCCGGCCCAGTAGCAACAGATCCTTGTTTCAAAGGAAATCTCACCCAAAACCCCAATATGCAAAACAGACACCTCAGAGGCTGATCGCCCCATTCACCCACCCCAAGACTCTAGGAATGCACTATCTAGAATGTGAAAATCTCTGGTCTGGGCCCAAACCCCCCTTGTACAGGTGGGAAAACTGAAGTCCGCAAACTGTCACTGACTTGCTCAAGGGCACTCAGCAAATGAGTTTGCGACAGAACCAGGATGGAAAATGGCCTCCCAAGACTATAACAGAGCCAGCAGAAAGAAGCAGAACCCTTTATGGAACAGAAGAGAACCGGGGTACAAGTTGTTTAAGAACCTGCAATTGCCAGATCTGTAGAGAGAACATAACTCGCTCATTTTTTTTTTAGATGAGGAAACTGAGCCCAGAGAGGGGGCCGTGGCTTGTTAGTGGAGTGACCCTAAGAGGGAGTAATATTCCCCTAGAAAGAAGACAAATGTGAACATGTGGCTCTTTGGCCAGCTCATGCAGTATTTAATGAAATGCCCAGGTGCCAGATGGTGTAGGGGGAGGAGTACTGGCCTGGGACTTTCACCCCCTCTGCTACAGACGAGCCCCATGACCTTGGGAGATTTATTTGGAAAGCCAACGGATCATCTCCTGGTTTATACGAAGTCCAGAAAAGTAATAGGATTAAATGGTGCTTCAGAGTGTTTTGTATTGTTTCTAAATGTCAGGGCCCCCTTGAGGAGGAAGGTGAGTAAGCATGATGTTCTTTAAAGATTGAATTTGACAGTGGGTTTTTAAAATGTCCGTTATTATTCTTTTCATTTTTTATGACTAATGATAAAGTAACACATGGCCATTTCAGAAAATGTGTAAAGTATAGAACATGAAAAAACAAAGCAGAAAATAAAATCACCCGTAAACATATCACCCAGCAGCAAGCATTGTTCAACATTGCTGTACATTTCTTTTTCGTCTTTTTTTCTATACTTCTTTCCTTGTACAGAGTATATGATGTTGTAATTTTTAAAAATAATGTTGTTCAATGATTAACAAAGCATAACAGGACATACCCGTACGTCACGTCTGGTTACTAGGAAAAAATTACAAAGCATATCAAAAAAGCAAAAAGCACAACTTGAAGAGACAAAGCAAGTATCGGAACAAGGCATTGGCAGGGATGTTGGAATTATGAGACTGGAAATTTAAAACAACTATGATTAATATGCTAAGGACTCTAATAGATAAAGTCGACAGTGTGTATGCAAGAACAGATGGGCAATGTAAGCAGAGAAATGGAAATTCTAAGAAAGAACAACAACAAAAATGCTAGAGATAAAAAAACCAAAAAACAAAAACCCACCACTGTCACAGAAATGAGGAATGCCTTTGATGGGCTTATTAGTAGCCTGGCTATAACTGAGGAAAGACTCTCTAAGCTAGAGCTTTTATCAATAGAATCCTCAAAACCCAAAAAGCCAAAAGAACAAAGACTGTAAAGAAACCTAACAGAATATCCAAGGACGGTGGGACAACCACATAAGGTATAACATACTTGTAATGAGAATACCGTAAGAAGAAAGAGAGCAAGGAACAGAAGAAATATTTGAAACAATAATGACTAAGAATTTCCCCAAATTAATGTCAGATACCAAACCGCTGATTCAGGAAACTCAGAACTGAGCTCAGAAGCTCAGAGAACACTAAGCAATATAAATATTATTTAAAAGAAAAATAAAAACCTACATTTAAGCATACCATTTTCAAATTACAGAAAGTCAAAATTTGAAAGAAGCCAGAGAAAAAAACATCTTACCTATAGAGAAACAAAGATAAGAATTATATTTTCTCAGAAACCATGCAAGCAAGAAGAAAGTCGTAGTGAAATATTCCAAGTGTTGAGGGAGAAAAAATACCCAGCAACTTTGAACTCTGTATCCTGCAAAATTATCCTTCAAAAATGAAGGAGAAGTAAAGACTTTCTCAGATAAACAAAAATGAAGGATATCTGTTGCCAGTAGATCTGCTTGATCTTATAGATAATAGTTTGCTCAAAATAACAATAGCAGTGATGTGTTTGATTACGTATGCCATGTAAAACCTTGTGTGTGTGGGTGTGTTGTGTGTATGTGTGTATTCTTATGTATGCTTATATTTAAGTGAAATGAATGACAGCAATGACACAAGGGACAAAATGAAGGAATTAGGATTATTTTGTTATTATACGGTACTCATACCACCTGTGAAGTGGTATAGTGTTACTGAAAGTGGACTTGGATTTATTGCAAATGTATATTGCAAATTCTAGGGAAACCACTAAAAAAGTATTCACTGATATATTAAGAAAGGAGAAAATGTAATCATATAAAATACTAAATTAAAACAAAAAAAAAGGCAGAAAAAGAGTGGGAGACAGAAATAGAAACAAAAAAAGGCAACAAATAGAAAACAGTAACAAATATAGTGATGATGCATCCACAAGTCAAGAAGCGCCAAGGATTGTCTGCAATCATCAAAAGCTAACAAGAGACCAGGAAGTATCCTCCCCTAGAACCTTTTACTGAAAACATTTTTGGGGGGCCAGCCTGGTGGCTCAGGTGGTTGGAGCTCCGTGCTCCTAACTCCGAAGGCTGCCGGTTCGATTCCCACATGGGCCAGTGGGCTCTCAACCACAAGGTTGCGGGTTCAACTCCTCAGAGTTCCGCAAGGGATGGTGGGCTCTGCCCCCTGCAACTAAGATTGAACCGGCACCTTGAGCTGAGCTGCCTCCCGGGTGGCTCAGTTGGTTGGAGCATATCCTCTCAACCACAAGGTTGCTAGTTGGAATCCTCGACTCCCACAAGGGATGGTGGGCTGCGCCCCCTGCAACTAGCAAGGCAACTGGACCTGGAGCTGAGCTGCGCCCTCCACAACTAAGACTGAAAGGACAACAACTTGAAGCTGAACTGCACCCTCCACAACTAAGATTGAAAGGACAACAATTTGACTTGGAAAAAAAGTCCTGGAAGTACACACTGTTCCCCAATAAAAAGTCCTGTTCCCCTTCCCCAATAAAATCTTTAAAATATATATATATATATATATATATATATATATATATATGTCTTTTATTTTTCTATTACAGTTGGCATACAATATTATATTAGTTTCAGGTGTAGTATATAGTGGTTAGACATTTATATAACTTAAGAAGTGATCACCCCAAGAAATCTAGTACGCATTGGGCACCATACATAGTTATTACATTATTGACTATATTACTTATGCTGCACCCTACATCCCCATGACTACTGTGTAACAACCAGGTTGTCCTTCTTAATTACTTCCACTTTTGCACCCCTCCTCCCATTTGGCAACCCTCAAAATGTTCTCTGTATCTATGAGTTTTTTCTGTTTAGTTTGTTGGTTTATTTTGTTCCATAGATTCCACATTTAAGTGAAATCATACGGTGTTTGTCTTCTCCGAGTTACTCCACTCAGCACAATAGTCTCTAGGGCCATCCATGTTGTTGCAGATGACAAGATTTCATTCACTTTATGGCTGAGTGATATTCCATTGTATATATGTACCACCTCTTCTTTATCCATTCATACTTTGTGACTGGTTCATTTCACTTAGCATAATGTCCTCAAGCTTCATCCATATTGTAATATACATTAGAATTTCCTTCTTTTTTATAACCTGAATAATATTGCATTGTAACACTCATTTTTTTATAACAACTTTATTGAAATATAATTCATATACCATAAAATTCATCCTTTCCAACTCTACAACGGACTGTTTTTGGTATATGCATAGAATCATCCAACCATTACCACTATGTAATTTTAGAACATTTTCAACACCACTGAAAGAAACCTAATAAGCATTAGACTTCATTCCCCATTTCCTTTCTCTCTATCCCCTAACAACTATGAATCTGTTTTATCTCTCTACAGTTTTGCCTCTTCTAGACATTTCATACAAATGAAATAATACAATATTGGGCCTTTTGTGTCTGACTTCTTTCACTTATTCATGTTAAAGTATGTATTAGTACTTCATATCTTTTATGGTTGATTAATATTCCATTGAATGGTATACCACATTTTGTTTAGCCATTCATCAGCTGGTGGACATCTGAATTGTTTCCACTTTTTAACTAGTATGAATAATGCTGCTATGAACATTTGTGCACAGGTTTTTGTATGGACATATGTTTTCAATTCTTTTGAGTATAATTCAAGAGCAGAATTGGTGGATCATATAGTAACTCTATATTTAGCATTTTGAGGAACTGCCAAACTATTTTCCAAAGTGGCTGTACCATCTGAAAGTCTCATGAGGGTTCCAATTTCTCCATGTCCTCACCAATACTTATTATTATCTATCTTTTTATTATAACCATTCTAGTGAGTGTGAAGTGGTATCTGATTGTGGTTTTAATTTGCATTTCATTAATGACTAGTGATGTTGAGCATCTTTTTATGTGCTTATTAAAATTCATTCTTAATATACATTTGCAAATATATTTTTAAAAGAATTTATTGGTATCTGTGTTCTCACATAACAAGACAAAAATGTTGACAAAGAAGCTTTTTTATTTCCCTCCACTTTTCATGGGATATTCCTCACACACTTTTATTTTGCTGGCATCTGAAGTTTTAGTTTCAGGTTGTTATTTTATATACTTTTTCCGGAAGTTCTTATTAAGATTTTTTAAATTCTTGGTTCACCTTTGGTTTTTGTATGACAGTGTTTCTTCTTGGATTTATTATTTCTTTTCCCTTAACTGGAGCACAACATCTAATGTTTATTTTGTTTAGTTTTGTTTTTAGAAGGAATCTAGAAAGGAAGACGTGAGTCAACTTTCTGAGTACTATTATGTCTGAAAATGCCTCTCTTTTATCCTCACATTTAAATAGTAATTTGGCTGTGAAATAATAAATTTAAGTGTCCATTTATGTCAGCATTTTGAAAATATTGAACTGATGTTGCCAAAAAGAAATTTCATGTCATTCTTTTGTAGTACGTAAACCTGATTTTTTTCTATGAGCATTTAATCTATTTTATTTATTTTATTTTTTTACAGCATTTATTTATTTTTAGTCAAATTACATAATAAATAATGTGCTTGTTGTAGAATATTTGGAAAATGCATGAAAGCTCAAATAAAGCAAAAATTATGCATAATCTGTGTACCCAAGTTAGTCACTATTAACATGCCAATAATTTTCCTATGTATTTTTTAATAAAATTAGAATCATGCTGTAGATACTGTTTTGTAACCTGCTTTTGTGTTCACATAACATCTACTATGAACTTTTCCATGGCATTGAATATCATTTTACTGTATCATTCTTTGTTTGTTTGTTTTGTTTTGCTTTTTTTATTAGTTCAGGTGTACAAAACAATGTAATAGTTAGACATTCATCATTTATATCCCTCACACAGTGATAACCCCCTCCCCCATCTACTACCCCTCTGACATCACACACAGCCATTACATTTCCACTGTCTCTATTCCTAGTACTATACTCCATTTCTTGTAACTATATATGTATATAAAATTATAGTTGACATTCATTATTGTTCAGCTTCAGCTTCAGGTGCACAGTGCAGTGATCAGGCATCTACATCATCCCTGAGGTGGTCTCCCTAATGAGACACGTGTCCATCGGATACCCTACAAAATCTTTACAACATTATTGATTACATTCCCCAAATTGACTTCCGTATCCCCGTGGCAATCTTGTGGTTAGCGATTGTGCACTTAATTTAGATTTTCCTGTTTATCCTTGATGTTTTGAAATTTCACTATGATTAGTCCAGATGTGGGTTTAAAAATTACCTTGTTAGTAACTGATGGACACTTTCAATCTGAAGATTTACTTTTTTTTTTTTTAATTCTGGGAAATCTGTTATTATTTCTTTGAATATTGTGTCCTATTATCTCTGCCGTATATTTCTGGAACTCTTATTAGATAGATATGGGCACTTCTGAATCTATTCCCCATATCTTTAAGTTTTCTTTTTGCCAGTCATCTCTGTTGCTTTGTGCTACACTCATTCTAAAAGAATTCCTAAACCTTTTCTTCCAGTTCCTTGATTCACTCTTTAACTGTGTTCATTTTGCTATTATCCCATCTATTTTTAAATTTTAATAATGATATCTTTTATTACAAAATCTCTAGTTGTTTCTCTTTTACAACTAGCTCTTCCTGTTTCATGAATAAAATACTCTTCTTTATCTCTCTAAGGGTTTATAATTACATTAACTTTTAATGTTCTGGTTACACTATTAACTCTCTTTCCTCGGTGTACAATTACTTCTCTGTTCGTTGGACCTATGCTCTCTTTTTTACAATATTGCAAGTATTTGGTGATTCTTGACCATATGTGCATTTTTGCAGTTGTAATGTCTTGTTAGGCTGATGGCTGCCTCTGATCGAGTAGTTTGCATATAGAGAGGGGCAAAACAGCTGCTGGAGCTTATACTCCGTGCTATTTTGACGGGCAGGACCTGCTGCTGGGTGGGAACCTCAGCAGCTGGTCTTCTAGGCTTGGATGTTTTTAATTCCTTCCAGACTTTGACAGCCTTTCAGTACATGGCCCTTTCTCATGAATCCAAGTGCTTACCCCTAGAGCTCTTACACACAAGGTACATGGAGAAATACAAGACCAACAGGCCAGGCTGCTCCTGCTACAGTTCCCCAATTAATTCCTCTATCAATTTCCCTGGCACTTTTTTGTTTCCGACTCCTTCCATCACCTCTAGACATTGACCATCTTGGTGTTTCTCCCTCATCTTGGGAGTTTCACTTCAGCTACTGCTGTTGCTGCTTTGCTCTCTAACCCAATCCTGTCTGCTTTCAGTCTCACAGAGATTCCTCACGTTTTGTGATCATAGAGAGCTCCTATTTGTTTGAACATATATGTCTTTGTCCATCTATCTTTTCTTTTTTCTTTTTTTCAGATTTCTATCAAAGTATAACAAACATACTATATTATATTAATTTCAGGTGCACACCTTAGTTATTCAACATTTATATACCTAAAGAAGTGATCACCATAAGTCCAGCAACCATCTGACACTGTGCTATACTGTCACAATATTATTGACTATATTCCTTATGCTGTACATTACCTGCCCGTGACTTATTTATTTTATACCTGGAAATTTGGACCTCTCATTCCCCTTCACCTATTCCCATCTTTTAAAATTTTTCAATTACAGTTGACATTCAATATTTTATATTAATTTCAGGTGTACAGCATAGTGGTTAGACATTTATATAGAAATGACCCCCCTAACTAGTCTAGTACCACCTGGCACTAATAATTACATAGTTATTAGCATATTGTTGACTATATTCCCTGTGCTTTACTTACATCCCCATGACTATTTTGGAAATACCAGTTTGTACTTCTTACTCCCTGTATCTTTTTCACCCTGCCCCCAAACCCCTCCCATCTATCACCCTAACAAATCTAGTACCCATCTGACATCATACATAGTTATTACAATATTATTGACTGTATTTCTTATGCTATACCCTACATCCCCATGATTACTGTGTAAGAACCAACTTGTACTTCTTAATCCCTTCCCCTTTTTCACTCACCCCTACCAACCCAACATTCTGTCAACCATCAATATGTTCCCTGAATCTATGAGTTTTTTCTGTTTTGTTTGTTTATTTTGTTCTTCAGATTGCATCTGTCTTTCTCTGTCTGACATACTCTACTCAGCACAGTTCCTTCCAGGTCCAGCTATGCCGCCACAGATGGCAAGAACCCATTCCCTTCCATGGCCAAACGATAGTCCACTATATGTATGTACCACTTCTTCTACATCCATTCTTTCATCAGCCGACACCCAGGCTGTCTCTACACCTTGGCCATTGTAAACAATGCTGCAATGAACAGGTGGATGCACACATGTACTCGAAGTAGCTTTTGGGTTTCTTCAGATAAATACCCTGAAGTGGGATTGCTGGGTCCTACTTTGTCTCTTGTTATAGCCTTTGTTTTAAAGTTTATTTTGTCTGGTGTAAGTATTGCTACCCCAGCTTTTTTTCTCTTTTTTTTCAGTTTTCATGAAATATCTTTTTCCACCCCTTTACTTTCCATCTGTGTGTGTCATTCAACCTGAAGTGATTTTCTTGGAAGCAGCATATGTAACAGTTTTCTTTCCTTTTTCTTAATCCATTCAGTTGTCCTACATCTTTTGGTGGAGCATTTATTTAATCCATTTACATTGAAAATAATTGTTGATAGATATGTAATTGCAATTGATATTTTTTTATTCATAATTTTGATTTTTTTTTTCTATCTTAAAATAGTCCCTCTAACATACCTTGTAATACTGGTTTGGTGGTGATGAACTCCTTTAGCTTTTTCTTGTCTGGGAAGCTTTTTCTCTGTCCTTTGATTCTAAATGATAGCTTTGCTGGTTAGAGTCATCTTGGTTGTAGGTCCTTACTTTTCATCATGTTGAATATGTTATGTCAATCCCTTCTGGCCTACAAAATTTCTGTTGAAAAATCAGCTGACAATCTTATGAGGGTTCCCTTATAAGTTACTACCATGTTTCTCCGAAAATAAGACGTAAACAGACAATCAACTCTAATGTGTCTTTTGGAGCAAAAATTAATATAAGACCCGGTCTTATTTTACTATAATATAAGATGCGGTATAATATAATATAATATAATATAATGTAATGTAATATAATATAATATAATATAATATAATGCAATATAATGTAACATAACATAACACCAGGTCTTATATTAAATTTTGCTCCAAAAGACTCATTAGAGCTGATTGTCCAGCTACATCTTATTTTCGGGGAAACAGGGTAGTTGCCTTTCTCTTGCTGCTTTTAGGATTCTCTCTTTGTCTTTAACCTTTGCCTTTTTAATTATAATGTATATTAGTGTGGACCTCTTTGGGTTCATCTTGTTTGGGATTCTCTGCACTTCCCGGACTTATATGTCTATTTTCTTCACCAGGTTAGGAAAGTTTTCAGTCATTATGTCTTCAACTAGGTTCTCAATCCCTTGCTTTCTCTCTTCTTCTTCTGGTACCCCTATGATGCAATTGATGTTGTCCCAGAGGTCTCTTAAAATGTCCTTATTTTTTTTGGATTGTTTTCTCTTTTTGCTGTTCCGATTGGGTGTTTTCTGCTACCTTGTCTTCCAAGTCGCTGATTCAATCCTCTGCTTCATCTAGTCTGCTGGTGATTCCTTCTACTGCATTCTTCATTTCAGTTATTGTATTCTTCACTTCAGACTGGTTACTTTTATGGTTTATATGTCCTTTTTCATGCTTACTATCTCTTTGTTGAAGTTCTCACTAACTTTCTTGAGCATCCTTACAACCTTTGTTTTTAACTCTGTATCTGGTAGGTTGCTTGCCTCCATTTTGTTTAGTTCTATTTCTGGAGTTTTCTCCTGTTCTTTTATTTGGCATGCATTTCTTTGCTTCCTCATTTTGGCTGCCTGTCTTTTTGTTTCTATGTATTAGGTAGATTTGCTGTCTCCTAGTATTGGCCAGATTGTCTTATATAGTAGGTGCCCTGGCACAGTCTCCTTGGTCACCTGCTCTGGGAGCTCCAGGAGTATCCCTTGTGTGGATTGTCATTACCCTCCTGTTATAATTGAGTCTTGGTTGCTATTGGCACATCGGTGAGCAAATTGACCCTCAGGTTGATTGGATTACAGCTGCTGTGTGGGGTGGCTTACCCCACTGAGTGGGATTCACCCTAGCAGGCTCTAGTGCCTGTTGAGACTGCCCTTTGTGTGTGCTATTTGCGGGGCTAATTTGGTAGTGCTCTGCTGTGGTCTGCAGCCAAATTCCAAGTATATTGGTTCTGGGACTTCTTGCGAGGGGCTACAGTGCAGGCCCAGGTCACCCACTGCCTGTGACCACCTGGTAGGAGCTACAAAGTGATCTGTGTTTGTCCACTGCCTGTGGTAACCCTGGAGGCATGTGGGAGAGGCCACACTGCGAACTGAGAATGGCTGCCACCAGTCCCGGGCCTGGGGTCACTTTGCAAAAAGTTAGGACACCCCAAGTCCTGCTGCCACCTGCCAGTTCCCTTACGGAAAAGCCCCTGATAAAGCCTTGTGTAATATACAAGTAGGGTGAGCCAGGGTCTCAGGTAGTCACTAGAGTGGGAAGAGTTATGGTCACCTGGTTAATGTAGACTCTGGTTTGGTGCCAGTGCTGAGCCTGGAGTTAGTCAGCAAAAGTCTCAGAGCACACTGAGGCCACTTGCCACCTGCCTGGGTCCTGTGCACTCCAATAATTTTTCAAGAAAAAGTGCAATTCGGGCAGGGCTGGCTGCTCTTTGAGAAAGTGCCTCGGTGTTGGACTAATTAGGTGGGATGGGGTCTCAGGGAGCAGGGTGGAGTAGCAGAGCTCACTAGGCCAATCATATTCAAATTTGGGGTGTGTGTGTGTATAAGGGGGTGCTCAATACAGGAAACATGGTGCCCACCTGCTGACTGCATGGGAGCAGGACCCCACACAGGGAAAATGGTGACTGTCCTCCAGCCCTCCCTTCCAAGCCACACACCTCAGTCTGCCCCCCATATGCCTCCAACTCCCCACCCCCCCAAGTTACTATCCCTCCACTGGAGCCCAAGGTGAGTGAGTCTGTGTGGGGGCCATTTAAGAGGACATCTGGGTTTCCCAAGCCTTCCATCCCACCCAGATGGACTCCCCATTTTTTTTCACAGTCATATGTTGTGGGGGCTCCTCTTTCCAGCACTACTCTGGGCTGTGGAGACCAGTGTGGGGCTGGAGTCTCTTGCTCCTCTGGTAGAAACTCCATGACTGAGATGACCCTCCCGGTTCTAAGCCGCCATACAGAGGTTTGGGGCCAGGCCTTTCCTGTCTCCGCCCCTCCTACAAGTAGCAACATGGCTTCTTCTTTTATCCTTAGTTATAAAACTTCTGTTCAGCTAGACTTCAGCTGGTTCTCCAGGTTGATTGTTCTATAATTTAATTGTAATTTTAATGTGTTCACTGAAGGAAGCAGGCACGGTGCTTACCTACTCTGCCATATATCTATATCTATATCTATATCTGTCCATATCTATATCTATAGCTATCTATCTGGATATATATATACATATATATACGTATATACATATTTATTTATTCAAAGTCAACATCACCAGTAATGTGACAAGAAGACATCATGTGCCTCCTGAATTGTTAAGGACGAATCATAGTTCTGTCATATTATATATAAAATATATATCATATATATGTAAATTCTGTATCTTTTTCACTTAATGTTATATTCAACACATATTTTCAGATATGCGAGTATAAATATGTGTGTGTGTGCGTGTATGTGTATATGTTTCCTAACTGTGTCTTGATATTTTAATAGAAAAGAGTATACTTATTGCCCAAATCTTGGTTCCTAAATATTAATACTATTATTCACAAAAGACGACCGAGGCTTCTTTGGAGAACTGACTGATTCTAGGACTGAGGCATGGTCAGTACAAGAAAGGCCTGGAACATCTTCTTGCTTCAGTTAGTATGGAAGTGCCAGAAAAAAATGATGGGGTTATATTGAAAAAACAAAGGAATCAGTTGAAGGTGCTCCCACTGGCCAATTCTGGGACAATTTGAGCATTAAAATAAATAATGATATACTAAATAACAATTCATAGAATAAATTAAATAAGAATCCATGCTAAAATAGAAAATGAATAAATAAATGGGGGAGAATGGAAAGTTCTTCTTCAGAGTAAAATTACAACTAATAAATGAGGTAGGATAGATGGAATCAGAAAACCACCTTTTGGCAACCACCATAGTAATGTTTCAAACAAGTACCGTTAACAGATACTGAAAGTAGTGGGTAAAAATTTAGCAGGAAATGGGATATTTTTATAGTCTCCAATCATCTCTCCTCAAGATGGTTATTAATTATAAGGGGAAAAGTAGTAAGTTTACAGTGGAGAAACCTGACAAGTCACCACCTTAATCAAATGATCAAAGTTAATATTACCAGTAAAGTGACAAGGAGACATTTGCCTCCTGATTTGTTAAGCACACACCATAGTTCTGTCATATTTCTAACAAAAATGCACAAACAAAATCTAATCTTGAGGAAACACCAGACAAATCCAAAGTGAGGGACATTCTACAAAACAACTGACCTGTACTGCTCAAAAGTACCAAAATCATAAAACACAAGTAAAGAGTAAGAAACAATTCCAGATTAAAGGAGACTGAAGAGACATGACAACTAACTGCAACCTGTGATTGTATCCTTGACCAGAAGAAACATTTTTTCCTTTTTTCTATAAAGGATATTACTGGGACAATGGTGAAATATTTATGTCTATGGATTAAATAATGCTATGTCATTATTCACTTCCTGATTTGTTTATTGTTATGTAAAACAGCCTTTGTTTTTAAAATAAAAACACAAAGTATTTAGGGATAAACACACACACACGGGCACATGTTTTATACCATTAATAACTCTGCCATGAATATTCATTTTAGGGCCTGCATAATAATACTCCACTGGCTGGATACGTTGTAATTTACTTAATCATAACCTTCATTTTGGATCTTTCTATTATTTCTAATTTTTCCCTATGATAAATAATACTGAAATGAACACCCTTATATTTAATACTCATCCACATTTCAGATTTCTTCCTTTGGATAAATCTGTAGAAATGTTAATTATTGTTCAGGGGTATGAAGATTTTTAAGAACCTTAATACATACTTGGCTCACATTAATTGGAATAACCTAATCGTGTTCGTGCATACTCTCATTCATTTAAAACTTTTGCTAAATTGAGGGGAATTATATTTCATATTGTTTTAATTGACATTTCCTGGATCATTAGAGAGGATGGTTTTTTCCCTAAAAATAGTGAACTTGGTAAGAGTTTGTTCCTGGTTCCTGAGGGACTCATGACAGTCATACATTCCTTTTAGGAGTGAGAATAGCAAAGCTGTTTGTAACTTCTAAGAAGTAATAAATAGTGATTACCATACTAGCGCATGCAATCAAATCATTTGTGACACAACCACATTACTGCACGAGATTGAATTGACAATTTATTTAGGCTCCTAGAATGAGGAAACTCCAGGGAGTGGGAAAGAGTGGGTGACAGGGGGAGGTAATTTCCTTGCCTGCTTGTTTACTTACCACCCCCTTCACATCTTTCCCCTCCTCCCTTCTAAATCTAGGTATGCATAGGTCATATATTGTATATGTATATACACATAATGTGTGCCTTATAATATAACATGTTAAATATAATCATTACTAATATAATATAATATGATCCATGAATATATAATGCGTGTGTGACTTTGCCGGGTATCAAGGGGATTCAGATATGAGGCCATCTGTCTTTCCTTTGGGGGCATACACTCTAGTGAAGGCAACAAGACTCACACCTCATGGTTCTAGGGCAAGGGGCTAAGCCCGGCCCCAGCTCCCTTTATAGGCTGGGGCAATGGTGAGATATTTGCATTGCCCATTAACCTGAGCTCCACCTTTTCTGAAACCCTCCTTGCTTTTCTTCCTTGGCACCTTGTCTTGCCTGGAGTTCCTTTTACTTACTGCTGCTCATCTAGCCTAATCTCCTCCAAGACCCACTCAGAGGCTGCCTCTTCGAAGAAGCCTTCCATAACTCCCCATTCTTAGATGCAATGGTGTCTGCGCACGCTCTGCCCTCTCCACCTCTCCCACGAAACTTAGCACTTTAGACTCGGCACTGCAGCTATTATTGTAGTTGTCATATGTCCTCAAATAAGCTGTGAGTTCCTAGAGGGCAGGACCTGGCCTGACGCATTTCTGTAGCTCTATGTCATCAATCACAGCTCCTGGCATAAAGAAGGCATTCCATGAACATCGGGATAAGGGAAGGAATGAACACATACATACAATATCCTTCATTTCACAGTTTTCCCACATCCTCTGCAATGTGCTCAGTGTGTGTACAAGATTGGTCTAAGTGTTGGGTCATCACTTCTGAGTTTTTGTATACAGTTCAGCCTCGGGGCAAGTTCCCAAAGGGAAAGCAGGAACTGGACATGTGAATGTGGAAAAGGCATTGGATGGAGAATTAGGAGTCTGGTTTTCTACCCTAGCTCTGCCACTACTGAGCTGTGTGACCTTGGAAGGTCATTTCTTCCTCCCTGGGTCTTAATATACCCACCTGTAGAATGGGAGTTAGGAGTGATCACCAAGGTTCTTTACTTCTTATACTTTTACCCATCTGGAACAAAGTGTGTTGACTGCCCTGACAGCTCCTGAAAGCCTGCAGTACTCAGAGACTAAACTAGAAAAGAGAAAGTAGCTGGAAGCCATTGGGTGAATATAAGCTTTCTAGCATCTTGAAGGCCATGGAGTTTCAATAAAGATGTTTCCCACGGATACCTTCTTTCTTTTAGATTTCATAAATTATTTCACTTACATACACTTATATACATGTAGCCTGTCTTAAAAAGTAATCGTGAATATGAAGGGCAAACCTAAGCAAACCCCAGATTAACTGTCTCATAAGCGTGTGTGTGTGTGTGTGTGTGTGTAAATGCATAGGAAAGGGCAGAGATGTTTACACACCAAATTGATAATAATGGTTTCCTCTAGGGAGGCAGGAGGGTACTGGGGTCAGGTACTCCAAAAGGACTTTAGCTTTATCAGCAATGTTCAATTTTTTACAAGGAGAATGTATCCTTGTATTATTTGTATAATTAAAATTATTTGTATAATTAATATTATTTGCATAGTTAAAAATTAAATAATAATCGGTAATAAATTGAAAGCTCCAGGAGATATTTAATGCTGCACTGCCATAATTTGGGGTCTTAGTACCTGTATGAGCATACCTCTTTATTTTTATTTTCCCATTTTTCTGTCTCTATATTTTCTGTCTAAATATGAGGATAGTAAATCATTAAATTTCTAACAACAAGAGATTGGTGAAATAAAGGTATTTCAATTCATAAGAATCTCCTGCAAACGTTAAAACTCCTGTCTCCTAACAGTATATATTTTCATGGAAAAGAAGCCGGTTGTTAAGTGAAAAAAGAATCAAGAATCAAAACTTTAAATAAAACACAAACTTAAAGAGCCATACCGTGGTGCGTGCAGTCCAGGAGGAGGGGACCGGGGGCACACACTCACAAGAGAGGTCATGTGTTTGCTGGGACAGGGCATCCACTTCCTTCTGAGCTTCCTGGCAGCTAGGGAGGGGAAAGGAAAACATAATTCCTTCCATAATGTTTCTTAGCAGAAAGAAGGATGTATACTGATTATGCAGAGGGGAAAAGCTTGCTATGAAAGTCTAAAAATTTTATATAAGTATCATTATTATTGTCTCATGAGGAAAGCAAGGCTCAGATTGATTAAGTAACTTGCCTAATATCCCGTAACCAGTAAGCAGTATGGCCGGAAATTAAATGGTGCTCTTCCATTCATGACCTTACTCTTTGCAACAGCAATAACAAATACATGTTGTTGTCCTCATTTTAGAAATAAGGAAATGGTGGTTCACAAAACTTGACGTGCCCAGGGGGACAGGAGGAAAAGGCAAAAGTAGGATTCAGACCCATGTCTTAGGACTTCAGCTCCAGAAGGGCCTCTGCAGCACCTCATCTCCCACCATCATGTCCTCCCCGTCCCCCAAGGCCCTAATGCCCAAATCCCCCACTGCTTGCTATTCTGCAGACACATGGCCTTTTCACCTATACGTCCCCATTACCAAATGTTCTTCCACCACTGCCTTTCTTGGAAGTTTTCTTATTCTTCAACATCCAAATTTCACCTTCTTTGCTCTCCCTGATTCATGATTATAAGTTATTCATGATCATAACTTCATTTGAGCACTTATCTGGACATACTGTAATTTTGTATTTATGTATCTACCATCATCTCCAGATTCTGAGTTCCGTAATACTCATCTTTATATACTCAGAGCCTAACATTGTGCCTGGCACATAATAAGTGTTCGACAAATGTTTGATGAATGGATGTGTAATATACAGAGGGTGCCAAAAGAAATGTGTACGCATTGTAAGAAAGGAAAAAACGGTATTAAAATTGTAATACTCAGTATATACTAGTAACAAAAGATGAATAAAAGCCATGTGTATGTATTTTTTTGGCACCCGTGGTATATTAACTTGCCCTTGTTCGGAGTGGCAGAGGGCATACAATGACTTAGAATTTTTAAAATAGTAAGAAGGATAATAAAAATTGTTCTGCCAAACAAAAGAGGAAAGGGACGCCCAGAGAAATTAACTTCCATTAGTTTCAACCAATGTTCTTTTTGTAAAATTTAATTTGCTAGAAGCTCAGTGTATTTTTAAATGTTTAAAGCACCTTAATGCATGATTAGAACTTTAATAATTAAAAACTTTAATATCTATGATTGAGAGTTAAAATTTGATAAGCTATTTAATTTCTAAACCTGATCCTTCTATTTTCTCATAAAGTGAAGTGTGATGGGATGACTTTCAGGATGGGCACACCTTCCTTGGCTTGTCATTGAGAAGGTCACTGATGGTCATCATTGTCTTTTCCTTTATTTCTGTCTGGCTGAGACATTTCTTGAAACACGTTATACCTATTCAGGGTTTCTAAACCTGTCCATGTCAATTTCTTTTGCTCTTGCATCATCACATACTGTGACATGAAAACATAATGCCATTCTTATGAAGTATGAGAAACTATCATGGATGCCTACTAGGACAAAAGAGGGATACCCTCTGTAATGGTCAGGGTCATAGCAAGAAGTAGAATTCACCTCAGATGGTTCAAATGAAGATACATGACAGAAGGAGATACTTGAAAAAATATACGAGCAGAATTCAGGGAACCAACAGGGGATGTTGAACACTCAGAGACTAGCATCTGAGAGAGAGAAGGAAGCTGTTACTGTTACCACCTGTAGGCCTGAAGGGACAGGAGGAGTCAATAGTTTTATGGAGCCCAGGATGAGCTGGATCCGGAAGAAGGGACTGCCTGTCAGGAGCTATAGCCATGGAGGGAGGCAGCCACTGCCAAAGACAGGCCAGGAGATAGAGAGGAAGAAAAAATATGACCCATATCTCTTCCTGTCCACAGCCTCCTGCCAACCAGAAGAGAAACGGCAAGGGGGGCCAGGAAATATACCCACAGGGATGGACTTTGGGGAACGGAGTAGGGCAGAGAACAGATCTGCGTAAGGTGTGTGTGTGTGTTGCCAGGGTGCAGGGGATGGCTAGCCAGCATACACTCTGAGAGCCAAACTAGAAAATCCTACACATGGTGGATGCCATCCGCCACTCAAAAGCAACGCTTGGTAGGTGACCGAAAGGGTTGAGTGCACCCGGTACTCCAGCCACAGTGCTTTGGATGTCATTCCCAGGAAGCAGAACTGAAATGGGATTTCAGTAAAGAAACTTGATTGAAGATGTATTGCATTGTACCCAATCTGGCAGTTGTAAGAACTCTCAGTAAGAGTGTGGACAGCTGGGGTGAGGACTCAGAGAACAGAATTTGGTCAGGTGTCTCAGCTGTCAGGGGAGAAGGTAGCCTCACCATCAGTCCTGCAAGGCTGGCTCCAAAGAAGAGATGCATCGGACTGTCGTCATAGCTTAGTAACATCTGCCATGAAGACCACAAGCTTCCTCTCCCAGTTCTGAATCCAGACTCCCCAGAGAGACTTGTGTTTTGTATTTGGCATCCCATATGGCTTTCCTCTAGAGAGAGAATGTGCTTATCAGCCCATGGAGGGTTCCGATTCTCTTGGCAGTTATAGTTCGTTGTGTATTAATAGATTGGCCTCTGGTGTATCTGATGAATTTGGGGATTCTGAATCAGCGTCCCTCCATGGTATTGCTCCCCAATCACATTTACTTCCATTTCCAGGGCTCAGTCACACCCAGATTCAATAACCAAGTATCTGAAGGTTTAGTGCAGAGGACAAGACTCTGGAGAGGGACCTGCACCAGGGCCTTGCCTCTGGACTGTCAGCCAGCCTCTCCAGAACACATCTGCACTTCAGTTCTCCAGCTATGCTGGGCTGCTGACAATCCATACTCCACCTGTCTTTTCCATCCTTGTTCTTATTAGATTTTAGAACCCAAAGCTGGCAGCCATTCCAGTACCTCCCCCTGCTTTTTTTTTCAGAGAAGAAGGCAATGCCAGAAAAAGGAAATAACTTGCCCAGGGTCTTAGCATGTGTTGGTGGCTCACCTCAAATCCTTTTTCATTTGGATTTGAGGTGAAAAAAATCCACCTCAAAGGAGAATAATGGATGGATGGATGGTTGGATGGATGGATGCTTGCATGGATGGTGCATGGCCAGCATTACTCCTCAATACATACTCCGCTGTGGTTGTGACAGAGGCTCTGGGTGCTTTGTGCCACCATTGCAGCCATGATGGATATTTCCTTGCACACTCACAAAGCCCCATCTTAGGCATCTAACCCCTTTTCTGCCTTGAGTCTTCCCCCAAAGCTGAAGAAACTCACTCAGCCTAAATGCAGGGTAGCCTTGAAGTGCAGAGGAGTCAACAACCCCAGGGGTAACCGTCTCCGTGGAGGATGAAAATCAGAGCTGAAATGCCCAAAACTCCCATCCTTCCAAGGAACAATTCTGAGGTGCATGCTATATGATTCCTCCGAGGTTCGCCAGCAGGATTGAGGCCCACCTGTCCACAGCAATAACCGACTCACACCTTCACTGGCTTTTCTCAATTCCCTCTCGCTCTCCCCATTCCTTACTCCTGCTTCCTGGGATCGTATCCCAGAAAACTCCCTGCACTCAGTCCTCGGCTCAGGCTCTGCTTTTAGGAGAACACAAATTCAGACACTGGTCAAATTGGTCTACTTCTCTTCCCCTGCAAGGAAGATGTTGCTGTTTATTCATGTACGTGTGCATTCCTTCATTCCAGATGAAAAATTCAAGGCTCAGAGTGGTTAAGGAACATTCCCAAATTCACAAGACAGTAAGTGACATTGCTGTGGTGGGTAGATACCAACTCGCAGGACAATTCTCCGTCATGGGCTGCGGAATCTCATGGCTGGAAGGACCCTCAGTATCATTGAGTGTGGTATTCTCAACCTGTTATTTCCTTCCTAGGAGCCCTTTTAGGCATCTTTTTCCCCCCATGTCACTGTCCCCATGAAATTTTAATACCACAGATATATTGCATACCCATTTATATACTGTGTGTGTGTGTGTGTGTGTGTTTGGCTAGATATTCTTTCAGATATTGTTGACATTTTCTCTTTTCAGTACTTGGCGTAATTATTTTTTTTGGTCATGAGTAACTCATTTATTCAGCACACATTTTTCTTGACTGTCCATCCAGTGTTCTAGATACTGAGGGTAGCTGCAAATCACCTGGGGGATTTGACTATTCAATGTGAAGACAGATAGGTTCCAAATCGTCCCAACATAGTGCTTGCTAGAAGGAGATATACAAGCTGTACTGAGGAGTGGAGGAAGGAGGGAGACAGTTTCCCTGAGGAGTCCTGAAGTCTCTGCAGAGGTGATGATGTTCCAAGAGATGTATATTCATTTTGTGCTCTGTCCATATGCAGAATCCTTCCCCTTTTCCCATCTGGAAGTTCCCAAGTTTGGAGAATAATTTAGATTCTAAATAATTTTAAATCTCTAAATGTTAAGGACATTCAACACAAAGTTTGGATATTCAGCAGAATACTCAGGGTTTTGAAATATCTCCCATCAGCATCACAAAACTATACAGTAGCCACAGTTCCATTGAGAGCGTCAATAAGAATTTGAATACCAACTATGCAAAGTTCATTACAAAACTAAAATGAAGTCAATCTTAAATGTTGAAAATGTTCAAAACAAACAATGTAGAAAAGGAAAATAGTTTCAATAACAAACCCTCACTTCCAAAGAACACCCTTTCTTCCCTTCCCTCCCCTCCCCTCCCCTCCCTTCCTTCCTTCCTCCCCAACACCAGTCTCTCTCTCTCTCTCTGAACACTTCTTTTTCTTTTCTTTTTTAAATTAAATTTATTGTGGTGACATTAGTTAATAAAGTTATATAGGTCTCAAGTGTACAATTCTATAATACTCCATCTATATATTGCATTGTGTGTTCACAACTCAAAGTCAAATCTCCTGTGTCACCTTATGTTTGACCCCCTTTACCCCTTTCTACCTCTCCTCACCCCCTTTCCCTCTGGTAACCAGTATACTGTTGTCTGTGTCTATGAGTTTTTGACATAATTATTGATGGATTGAATAACTTAGTAGAGTGAAATCATAAAATATAAACTATTTTACTTAATTCCCAAAGCCCAAGTCCACACAAAAACACTGAGAAATAAACATAAACAATACTCACGAGGCAGTGAATGGCAACCAATAGGCAGATACAAGCCATCTCTGGTGACAGGACTTTTTGATGGAGCAAGCAGTAAAGCGAACGTTCTCCAATCACAGCCTTCCAGTTACCACCATTTTGCAGAACTGATTTTGCAAGCATTTTGTGTCTCTTCCATGAACTTAATGTCAATGATGTTCATTTGATACCAAAGAAAATCCGATGAGGGAAATACATTAAGCACAAGGAATAAGACTTTGCCTGATAGGGCTGAGTTTTAGAGGGCCACAAACCACTATGACATCTAAGATTTGTTCACCTCCCCAAGAACCAATTTCCGCCCCCTTGGGTGTGATGAGAATGCATGCGTTGGTACAACACCTTCAGACACTGAGAGCTAGAGGAGCGGTCACACAGTGGGATCAGGTAGAGCTAGAACGAGCACCGGCTCTTCAGATTCTGAGTACAGAACCCATTTTATATCACCCAAAACACTTGCTCACCAGGCGGTACGCATTGGGCCTACGCTCAGCTAGTCTTGGTGCTCTCTGGACCCATTTTTGTTGGGAGAAAAAAAAATCTTCATTTTGCTGTGGAATGTACGATGATTATTAAGCTGTGTTACAGTTGCTCCTCGACCCAATTTCCGTCATGGCATATAAAAGCAGAGAGCTAATTATATGATAGTTATTACCTGGAAATTATATGTTTATTGGTTTTCCGCGAGCGGATACTACTATTTTTGAAGCTTTCATTTTTCTGCTCAGTGGCAGGAGTCACACTGTCTCTTCTCCCCGTGTTCCTTCCAATCTCCTGATTAGCAGATGTTTTAAATGGAGCCACTGCCGCAGCATAGAAAGCCTCAGGCGAGGGACGGGAGCATGTTGACTCAGCGCCCGCAGGAGGCGCCCGGAAGTCCCCATCGCCCACGTTCACATGCCCCTCACTTCTTGGTAGGAGCCTTTCACAACAAAGTGCTCGGCATCCTCTGGTCTAAACGGAGCCCACTCCTATGTTCGCCCTTGGATACTGGGAATAGTATCCAATAGGAAGGGGCCTCATCTGCCACTAGATATATTTATCTACCCTTCAATTATGTGCCTTGGTTAATTGTCCCTTTTCTACCAGCTCTTCTTGCTACAGAGATCCTGAGACTTGCCTGTAATTATAGGGAGGAAATAGTTCTGTGAGCTCTTAAAAGGGGAGCCTAAACTGGGTCAAAACAGTGAAGACGGCAGGTCAGGGAGCAAGGGTCAGTGCTGGCTTTACTTTGATGACTTGGTTTCCAGGGGCCTCGAGTGCTTTCTGCCTCTTGAGGGCTCTTGCCTGCAATTCCACCATCAGCACCTCTTCCTATTGTTATTATTACTACAATTAAGATTGATGGACAACATCTGTGGAGGATTTTCCAGTCTACAAAGTGCCTTTGCCATGAGTGCCTCACTTATCTTCTCCGCAAATGCTGAGAGACGTAAAGTGACTTGGCCGTGCGCACTCAGCCATTAAAATGCATCAGCTCACTCCTCTGGAAGAGCCACCGGGCAAGCTGCTTCCAGTCCCATTTACGCTTCAGTGTGGGTATCAAGGCAGCTCACAGCACTGGTGGCTCTGGATGTGTCTTATTGACAGTAGGATCTCAGCACTTAGCACAATGCCCAACACACGCTCAGACACAGGGAATGTTTATTGAGAGAGAGAATGTGAGCACCTCGCCCAGAAATTGATGCGGTTGTTGTGAATTTATGGGCCCTCTCCCGTTGACTACATTCTCCCCTCCAGGCCTTTGCCGATTGCTCCTGTGTGGACAGCCTCCTGCGTACCTAAATGTGGCCATCAGCATTGGCACGAATTCCACTAACGGAGGCACGCTCTCCAGGGCCACTGACCCATGGGGATCCCTTCCTTTTCTGTACTCTTCCAGCCCTCCTCACCCAAATCATCACTCCACTCAGCCTTGACATGAGGTCGTAAACCAATTAATTACCTGCCCAACCACCTCATTTAACTGATGAAGAAACACGTCTACAGAGGTAAACAGCCTTGCGTGCCCAAACCCCAGGTAGCCCCAGTGAGTCAGAGGCACTGTTGAATCCAGAATCCACGTATTTTGTTTAGCCATCCAGTGTACTTCCCATTACACCAAGGATAGGAAATAGGTTCTGTCACAACTGTCCCCTTTGCTCAAGCTGTGGTGTCTGCCCAGAGTGATGGACTGAGAAGCTTGTGAGGTAGTGGCCCTGGGTGGGAACCAGTGCTGCGACCGTTTAATCCTGTCTGCCAGGCTACGGAAAGGAGGAGTGTTTGGGACGGAGAGGACCTCACATGGCAACATTTGGGACCCGGGTTAACCTGACCTGAATCCTCCACCATGACTGACGTTGGCTGCCCCTTCACTCTCCCAGGGCAACTCCCGTTGGCTCACACGGAAAAGAACACCACAGTCTGAAGGGCAGGACCTGTCACCTGCTTGGCTTGGTGACAGGGATGTGGTGGGGCCTACCTGTCCTTGCCATCTTGCCCTAACCCCACAGACAGTTTCAAAACTTTGAGAGGGTGTTTGTATAATAAGAAGAACAACCTTTAAGGGACAGCAGCTCAGTAATGGAATTTTTAAATTCCAACAGAGCCAAGGAAGCAGATTTGCGAATTAGGAGATAATTAAGAAAATGTTTCTCTTCTTCCTGGCTGGTTGTAAGGGTGGTTGTAAACGCAGATGCCTATAGGGACACATGATATAAATGAGTGTGTCAGCCTGGGCATAGGACACCAGGGACCAGTGGGGACTGTGGCTAACTGAGAGGACATGCCCTATGTAAAGGAATTCAAAGTCACCGACATTTTTAAAAATGCAGCTCTTGCTGAAGATATTTGTAGACTTCATTTAGCTTTAGGGCTTTAGACTGAAAACTCTGTTCACTAGAGATATGTGTTACCTGACATAGCAGTTATCCACTGATTAACCAGAAAAAGAAGCATACCTGATACTCACAGGGTGACGGTAGGCGGAAAGGGGAGGTTCTAAAGGAGATCGGTGAGGTGTTGCCCAACTTCTCTGACTGTTTTGAGGAGCAGGGTGCCACTACCTTTGTGATCTGTCCTGCTGACATGGTTCCAGACTAAATAACTCAGACTTAAGGAATTGTACCGCTGGGGTAGGGAATGCTTTGGTGTGAGATAAAGCCCTGGGGTTTGAAGGTGATGTTTCCTTAAAATTGGGAGCAGATTTACAAGGCAGAGTGGAAAGATTTGCAAGTCAGATCTGCAAGGCGGAAGTAAAAAGAAGCTTTCTCAGAGAAGCCTGAGGCTGGGGCACAGGGTTAGGGACTGGAAGACCCCAAGTAGGGCTGAACTGTGCAATGGGGCAGCCCCGGGGGCTTGTGGTACCAACGGACACACCTGGGATGAAAAATTTTTCTTGATGCTCTCTCTCTGTCTATGGGGGAAATAATTTAGCACGCGTGCTTAAAATCTTTTCTATTGCCACATTGAGATTCCCCCTAGTTACCTTACCCCCTCCCAAGTTTAGGCGCATGTGATCATAGCACAGAGAAAAAAGAGAAGGGGCAGAAGGTGAGAGTGGCCTGCCCCTCCTGAAAGCAGCTTGCTCTCAAGGGGACCATGAGCAAGTTTCCAGGAGGCCCCCCGTGAGCTGTCAGGGAAGAGTACCTGGTGTTAGAGGGTTCCTGCCACACAAACCCCCATCTTCCTGATACTCAGTGCAGGACTGTAACCCCAAAAGGGCAAGCCACTGAAGCTTAGAACAACCCAGTTCAAGCGGCCTGCCTGATCTCCGCCCTAATCCTCAGATGGAGCAGGTAATAATAAAAGCTCCAGCTCCCTCACAGGAGGGCTGGTTGACTCCGTGCAGTGGAAACTGCAAAACGCTTGGGAAAATAGAGAGTCCTATAAATGCAAAATATTATTATGAGCCCTCCCTCTCCACGCACTTTTCACCTTCATGAGATGTTGTCTTCAAGACCCAGTCAGAATGATTTGACTTATACGATTATGAAATGCACCTGACCTGACTAGTAAACATTAGAAAGAACCCCAGCCCCTTGGAAATGGCAGCCCTGGCATTGGCCTAGTCTCTCTTCCCTGGGAGGAGAGAGAATGTGGGCCAGTAGCAAGTGCATGAACTGGGGCTTCTGGCAAGTCTGTGTCTGAATCTCAGCTTCATGAATGTTGGGACTTCGCCTCCCTGAGCCTGTTTCCACAGCTGTAAGATGGGGTGATGACACTTCTCACTGAGCTGTCACGCGGCTGGGTGGAATAGTCCTTTGGCATTTGAAACTTTGAGCAATATAAAGTGGTGTTACAGGTGAATTTATATAGAGATGGAATAGAAGGAATGCCTGCTGTATTCTCAGAAGATGTTCATACTTTGTATGTAATTCAGTTATTTCCTCAAGGAACAGACCAGGGACAAAAGAGATGTGTCTCTAGTAAGGTAGCATTCTTTCGATATAAAATGCATTCCTGGCCAAAAGGGGCCTGTGAAATCTGCCTCTGGGGCAGTTACAGACTCTGAGGCCCTTGAGAGCCTGAGAAGTCAAAGGTCAAGGTCCAAAGAAATGACTGTATCCCAGGACTTGCAGCAGTGGGATTGCTACCCTCCTGAGGCCCCCTTGGTATGGTCACCTGCTACTGCTGACGTCTACACCCCCCTGAGATCTCTCTCAAGCAAAGCTTTCCTGTGACTGGGACTCCTGCAGCCCTACTCAGACAGAGGCACTGACACAGCAGCCTAACTGGTGAGGCAATGAGAGCTCCTGGGAACCTGAGGGTTCAGAACCACCTCGTCTTTAGTTTTTTTCTTACTTTTCTTTTTTTTACTTTTTGAAAGGCAGAGCAATGCTAGGATCAATTGTGTGCTCACCCACCACTCAAAGTCTAGTCATATATTTGACCCCCTTTACCCTCTTCATCTTTCCCCCTTCCCCTCGAGTAACCACCATACTGCTATCTGTGTCTATGAATTTGTTCATTTGTCGCTTTCTGTTTTATATTACACATATGAGTGAGATCATATGTGTAAAAAGGCTCTTGTCCTTTTCCATCTGACTTACGTCACTTAGCATGACACTCTCAAGATCCATCCATGTTTTGCAAATGGCAGTATTTCATCCTTTCTTATGACTGAGTAGTATTCCATTGCATATATGTACCACATCTTTATTCAATCATCCATCAAAGGACACAGGCTGTTTGCGTGTCCTAGCCTCTGTGAATAATGCTGCAATGAACTTAGGGGCACTTAAACATCTTTACAAATAAATGTTTTCAAAATTTTTGAGTAGATACCCAGAGGAGGGATTACTGGGTCATATGGTAGTTGTATTTGTAGTTTTTTTGAGCATCTCTTCTTAATTGAAAAGGTCTCCTCTTTATCTGTAGGATAAAGTCCAAGCCCCGGAACCTGCACCCGAGGCTCCCCCATGTGGCTCAAACCCACTGGCTCCAGCTTGTTGATAGCCACAGCCCCTCTAGCCGTAGCCCGGCCCTTCACGCACTTCCGATCTTTGCACACTTGTCTCCCTCACTCCCTATTTCTACCAGTTCATACCTGCCTATTTATCAATATGTCTGAGGAAACATCCCCTTTTCCCCCTAAAAGAGCAAGATACTCCATTCATCACATCCTTAATCCGCAAACTTGGCTGGTCCACCCATACATCACACCCCTGACAAGCATGTAAAAGTAATCAAACAGAAGCAGGCCTAGCATGCAGCTCTGTCCTGGGGGCCCCTGGTGGGTCATCTTAACCCATTGGTTTCTGGATCCTGGGGAGGTGACAGGGCAGGACAGGGGTGTAGGAGCCACAGAAGGTATTCAGATGATTATGGTCAATCTGGTCTTCTTAGTTCCCCAGCTCCAGGGCTCTGAGCTCCGGCACTGAGAGTTGCCTCTGAGCCCTTTGTCCTGTCCACCTGAGGACTTTCATTCTAGCTCTGGACTTTGGCTTTCTGCATAGATCCTGGACTTGGGCCAAACTTCTGGTTTGGTGGGCCAATTATCTATGATGGGGAATTCCTTGCCCCAGCCTCAGATTCTTAGGTGCTCCCCCAGTTTCCCACCTTCAAGGGAGGAGTCAGGCTGTTTCTTCCTCTGTGCACCCTACCTTTTTGTTCTGTAACTTATCACTTTGTTTTGTAACTATTTGTCTTCATTACTGAGCCCCTCCCTGGGCTGTGAGTGATTTGAGGGCAGAAATATGGTAGAGTGGGTGTTGAAACATTTTCACATATGAATGCATGAATAAATTATGGTCAGTGATATTTTAATATTTATATGATATCACTGTAAATAATGTTTCAGTGCAATGAACTATATGGAAAATTTTTATTATCCAGGACTTCCATTGCAAGCCTCCGAAGAGGGAGGAAAAAGAATCTGCCTGAATGGCCTCACTTAGAGTCAAAGGAATACTTTTACTTCAATTCTTTTCCTTGTAGTTTTCTAATGCCATTACTTTCTTTGGGGCTTGTCCATCTTATTACCTACAACTTGAATTTGGATTAAGTCTGTTGCTTGGTTATGCATTTTGAATTTCATCTTAAATTGGTCACAGCTCATTGCTATTGCTTCACATTTCATCGGTTGTGTTTCCTCTTTTATAACTTCTATAGGTTGTGACTTAGGATAATAACGTCAAGATAAAATCACCCCAAGCCATTTGCAGCTCTGGGAAGCTGGCACAGGACTGTCAGGAGCTGGCTGGGTGCCACCAAGAGGAGGAAATGTTCTTCCATGTTGCCAGCCTTATTGTAACTTCTTGCCAATATTTTAGGAAAATGATAATATACTCCCCTGGAGCCATTCTATATATTTCTATAGGTGGAGAGCCTTTCAACAGGTATTTTGACTATAAATACCTCTCATGTTTTTTCATTGGATTAAGTCTGTAACTTGAGCTTCATACTGTGAAATACTGACATTGAGATATTAATCACTGTGCATAGTTGAGGTCTCACTGTCATCATTGCCAGTCACTCACTCTAACCGAAGTTTTATAGTAGATGGAATCCATTCAGGATATGCTAGTGAAAAAATAATTGGAGACTTTTTCTTTAACTGCAAAAATATTCTTTTGGGGGGATGAGGAACAGGGAGAATAGGACAAGCTTATGAGAAGCTGGTAAGTAATCACAGCTTTATTCTTTTAAATACTTACTCTACATCTCTCAGATACCAATTCAGGTAAGAACTCAATTCAGATCATTCAATTTATTTGTACGTGTGTGGTGTTTTCCTTATTTGGTAGAAGAATTTGTCTATCTGGCGTAGACAAACTGAATTTTCCAATTTTTGTTTAAGCGTTGAGGAGATGTAGCCATAAGCATGTCTTTACTCAGTCGATCAGTTGATTATCAGTCAACAATGCTTCCTGAGCACCAATTATGTGCCCAGGCCTATGTGTAGGATACAGAGAAGAACAAGGCACTGTTTTAGAGTCTAGTCATATAATTCTGGGTTCAAATCCTAGTCCTATAACTTAGTAGCAAAGTGGAACTCTAGCAAGTGATGGAATAGCTCTGAGATTCTGTTTCTGTCAAAATGGGGGTGAAAACACCTACCTCGCAAGGCTGCTGTAGGAATTGAAGGAGATAGTGGGTGTATTTTGCAAGGTGCATCTATAAATGTTGGCTTTCTTATCCTTCCCTTAGTCTTTAGCTTAGAGAAACTGCAGTGGAAAGGGTAGTCCTAGGAGCCCTGTGTGAGGGCCTTATTCTCAGGGCCAAGGACCATTACCTCCATGGTTACATTAAAACAAGCCCAGGGTGGCTGACTCTAAGCAGAGGCTACAAACTGGCTGCCTGCTGGCCATAGCCAACCTTAGACACTTCCAATTTGTCCTGTGTGATGTTAAAATAAGTTGAATACATTGCCAATGTTTAAATATCAGAAGATATCCATACAACCCAGAATTTGGGGATTCTCCTGAAAACCAGAAGTTTCTGGCCTTTAACACTCAGATGGAGCTGAGCAGAAGCTACCTTCTTTGGATGTGTCAAGTATTCTTCTGATCGCTTATGACTTTTCACAGGGAGGCGAGCTGCGGTGAAAGGGTACCATTTAGTTCAGATCCAGCTGGAATTCAAAGGTTAAGAAAAAGAACCAAGCCACGAGTGATGAGGTGGGACAGCCCTAATAGGATCCCCCAGAAGAGTAAAGTGTAGTTTGTTCATTCATTCGTTTACTCAGAAATATTATTATTAAGCACCTTGATGTGCAAGTCACTGTATTGGCTACAAAAGAAAGAACATTTATTGAGAAGCTACTATGTGTCAGGCTCTAACATGAGACTACAATACACTGGACAGCCCCCTACAACAAACAATTAACTAGTCCAATGTGGCAACAGTGTCAAGGTTGAGAAACCCGGAAATATAGACATTAATATGGATGAATCTCATAAATACAATGTTGAACGCAACAAAGCAAGTTGCAGAAGAATATATACAGTGTAATACTTTTTCTCTTTAAGTTTAAAGGCAAGGAAACCAAAAAGAATAAATTGTTTAGGGATTCACACACATATAGTAAAGTTATACTGAAAGCAAGAGAAATAACAACAACAAAAATCAGTTACCCTGGTGGGGAGGCTGAGGGATGGGCTTTGGAAGGAGTATACAAGAAAAGGCAACGTTCTGGGAATGTTATGTAATTCTTTTTCTTTTTTTATTTGTACATTTACAGTTTTTTTTTAATCAGTTTCAGGTGTACAAAACAATGTAAAAGTTAGACATTTCACCCCTCATAAAATGATAACCTCCTGCCCCCAATCTATTGCCCCTCTGACATCTTACATATCTATTACAATTCCACGGACTGTTCCCTATGCTGAACTCCATATCCCGTGACTATATACATACTAAATTATAGTTGACATACAATGTTATTCAGCTTCAGCTTCAGGTGTACAGTGCAGTGGTCAAGCATCTACACAGTCCATGAAGTGGTCTCCCTAATAAGACATGTGCCCATCTGACACCCTACAAAATCTTTACATCATTAATTATATTCCTCACTGTCTTTCATATCCTCGAGGCAATATTGCAATTACCAATTTATGCTTTCTAATCCCCTCCCCTTCTTCCCCATTCCCACGCCCCTCCCATCTAGCCATCTCACCATTTGCAATGATATGGATGGACCTAGAGAACATTATGCTAAGTGAAATAAGTCAGATGGAGAAAGACAAATACCTTATGATTTCACTTATATGTGGAATCTAAAGAACTGAATAAATGAGCAGAGTAAACAGAAATGGTCTCAGAGACATAGAGAAAAAAACTGATGTTATATAATTCTTAAAGTGGGAGCTAGGCTCATGGATATTTATGCTTCATAACTTACATACACATTACATATATTCTTTTATAAGTATCAAATACTTAAATATTAAATTAATATATTTAAAATATATTTAAAAATATATTTTGGTATGTTTTTAAAAGAACATACACCACTTTGTTTATAGTGGTGTGTCTGGGGACTGAGTTTATGGGAAGCTTTCTCTTTCATATTTGATTTTTTTTTTTTGTCTTTCATGATGCATATGCAAATGTTTGTATTGGGAAGAAAACCGTAGAGAAAGCAACACAGAACAAACATATTAGAGTCCTTTCATTCACAAGATCTATGTTTCAAAACTCAGGTATACCTAAATCCAACTACCACCATAAGTCTTCAAATCTAAGGTACCATCAATCATAAGACACACCATCATTTTATGTGTCACTAAGAATGAAAAAAATGCTGCCAAATAAACTCTGACACAATACTTTCTTATCACTTAGACTTTTTATATTATACTTATTGAAAGAGCTCTCTCAGACTCATTTAGACATATGCTTTCATTACACATCACTCATACATAAAAAGGAAAATATGGATGAAAAATTGGCTAAGGTAGTCCTAAAGTATCTTTGCATTCCAACACCAGCTCACCTAGTAGATCACTTTTCAACTGAGAGTAATTGATGTCTGTGTTTTCCACTCAGCTGCCAAGAGCATTAAACATGCAGCATTCTGTCAAAGAATGCTCTGTGACTGTCTCCGGGATTTTCCTCTCAAGCCCCACTGCCTCCCATTCTGCTAGTAGATCTTCCCAGAAGGTGTCAACAGAGGTTTACCAACAACAAGTAGGATTCTTGCTCCTACGTCAAATGGTTCTTAAATGGTTTGTTGATGGAAACATGGATGGTTTGCAGCAGTCTGGTGACACCACGGGAAATAATAACTGAGTTCACACATTCCCGAGCAACACCACCTGCACCATGACCATTATCTGGCTAATGATAATTATAAGAAGCCACTGACTGCAATAGGGCTCTCAGTTTCAGAGAGGTTATAAAGTGAAAATGATGTACAATCAGAATTGATGAATTATGAAAAGAAGATATTATCTCCTCCAAATGAATTTGTTAATATATGTAGAAAATAATAAAGTGAAAATGAGGTAAAAAGCAAATGATTGCAGACAGGTCACAGGACTTCCAGATCTCTTAAAAACAGTGGCATACCAAGAACCAGTGTTGGGAGCGGTACCTGCTAGGTACAGGCAATAGAGGGGTGGATTGTCTCTCAAGAATTTAAACACAAACAAACAAACAGCCTTCTAAGAATCCCTTTGCTTTTTATTATCACAATGTGCTGGCAGTTCTAAACAAGTTGGTAATAATACAGACCTCTCTGAAAAAACGTTTTGTTGGTCTAAGTTCTAAATAATCGCAGTAGTTTACTGTCAAGTTTTAGTTATAAATAAATACTTAAAATTGGCATTATGATCACATATGCCTTAATAAACATTGTATTCTACATGGAAGCTAATTCAGAGAACTAGTTCTACAGTTGCCCCCATCGCACACACAGGCAGACGCGGCTACATGTGTTCAGTTCAAAATCCATCTTGAGCCCATTCTGGACCCAATGCATGTCTCTAACCCTTGTGGTACTACATATTCCTGCATTTAAACAGTACATTTGCAATAAGTAATGATAGCAAATGATCGTAAGAACTTGAGTTACTTCAGTTCTGTCATTCTACATGACCATGTGGAGTTTTTTTTATTTATGCTTAAAATTTAAAACATGGAAGCAAAGTAAGAACTTTGAGATGGAATATTTTTATTTAGTAAGTAGAAATTGAGTTCACACATGAAATATTTTAATGATTTTGAATGATATATAGCATTTGTAATTTATTCATCTTTTAAAATTGTTGATTGTTTAAAAACTAAAAGAAAATCAAGAAAACAGGAACAATAATGATGTTATTCATCACTACAACCAATTAATAAGTAGATATGTTTTCTTTTTAAAAAAGATATATTAATGTAATCAAGATGCATAATGTAATGCTCATTAGTTTTTCCTTTTTTGTGTTGTAGTATTTATTTATTTTTTCCCTGACAATATATATGAAGTTCAGTAAAAGAAAGTTTTTACTGACTGCCTTTTTTTCTGGCTATTAATATTTGTTTTATTTAATTATTGTTGAGAAGACTTTTGTCATGTAGAGGAAGGGAGTGTTAAAAAATGATCAGAATTGTCACAACTCAGAGGAGCCTAAGGAGACATGACAACTAAATGCAATGTGGTATCTTGGAACAGAAAAAGATAGATGAAAACTAAGGAAATCTGAACTAAGTAGAGACTTTAATAATAATGGGTCAATATTGATTCCTTTATTATACTAGTATAATAGTTATATTTGTATATTATACTAATGTATAATGTTAATAATAGGAAAAACTGGGTGTGGAGTACATTGGAACTCTCAATGTCTGTAAATCTAGTAGTTCTAAAATGAAAAGTTTAACAAAAAAATAAAAAGATCAGCTACTGGGTAGATATGCTGGGTACATCATTGCTTAAGAGAACCAAAACCTCAGTTTTGAAATCTGCTAACCCTAGGGGTCTTCTGTAGTCCCTTCCTGTTTTCATGCCTCCCATGTAGTTCTCCACAATCCCTCTAGGCCATCAGCCATTGAGTTATGACTTACTTTGTTTTCTCAATGTCTTTCCTCTAATCTAGCAGCTACAAAATGTGGTTCGTGGACCCCTGTTGATCCCCACTACCGTTCTAGGAGGTCATTCAAAGTAATTTTCATAATAATACCAGATGTTGTAATAGAATAAAATAATCAGTCTTTCTGACTCCATCTTGCTCGAGCCTGCCCAGTTCCCATAACAAATTGGTTAGCAACTTGCTTAGTTTTGCACATACTAGATATGCTATCACTAAAAGAATGTAACCTGTAGCCTAGGAATTACTGAAGCAATCTCCCCAAGGAGATAAGGAAGGTATGTACAAAAATAATGATTGTTTATCAAAAGATTATAGGAATCTCATGACAGAGACCACAGCAGCCAGAGTTTGTTGACCAACAGCAAAGAAGTTTCACCAGCCCCCTTGGACCCTTGCTGACATCCACATGACTGTGGTCATCAATCAACAACTGACCTCAAAGCCCTTCCATTCCCTCCTTCCCCCGACATAAAAGAAGCCTGAATTCTGTACTTTCTCAGGATGGTTCTGCAGGACACTAGTCCGCCATCTTCTCAGCTTGCTGGCTTTCAGAGGAAAGTTGATTTCCTTGCCCCAGCTCCTTGTCACTCACTTATAGGCTGTTGTGCAGTGAGCAGTTTGAGTTTTCACTCGATTACTATGTTATTTGCTTTTGCCCCTAGGTTGACATTTGCTCTGATGGTGCAGTGAGGGGAAAAACTGCTGGCACATCAGCACAAGTTAAGGCAGTGGCCGCGCGTCGTACTGGTAGTCACTGCACTATTCACCACTATGCACGCTCAGTCAAAAAAAACCCAGCCAGATTCACTTAAGAATGTTCTTCAGAAGGCAGTAAAAGTATTAATTTTATTAAATCTTGACCTTTGAGTACATGTCTTCTTTAATACTATTCTGTATGATGAAATGGAAAGTGTGAGGAAAGCCCTTCTAAAGGCTGAAGGACAATGGTTGCCTTGAGGAGAAGCATTTGTGCATTTGTTCTGAGTCACAAACTGAATTCCCTGCTTTTTTCCTGAAACAACATTTTTACATGAAAGAACTCAAGACTGACAAAATGTGGTTATTTAGACTTGGGTGTTTGGCAGACATTCTCTTATACATAAACAAAGTAAGCCAGTCACTTTCAGGAAAACAACTGGTAGCATTGGTTGCCAATGATAAATCTTGAGTTTTTAATTGAAACCTAGAAGTTTGGAAAACCTGAATTTGTCATTGAAACTTTGAAAACTAAAGACTTTTCTGATGAGATTAGTGGTGATATTAACCAATGTGGTTTTTTAAATATTATATAATGAACTATGTCAACATTTGGAAGAGGTGTATAACTCAGTGAGCCAATATTTTCCAAATGACCAAAGCATCATGTTATAAAATCATGTGTGAGTAAGACAATCTATTCAAAGTAGATGGAATTTAATGCAACAGAGTGGGGAAAAGTCCATGCATGTGGTTTCATCATTGCAACTAACTTTTAAAATACTATCACTTAATGAGTTTTAGAGTGATAGCAAAGGGGAAGATCCACAATTATCTGAAAAGGCTATTAAAATACTCCTCCCTTGCCCCTTACATATCTGTGTAAGGCTGGATTTTCCACATGTACTTCAACCAAAACAACATATCACAACAGATTGAATGCAGAAGTAGATATGAGAATCCAGCTAACTTCTGTTAGCCAGACATCAAAGATATTTGAAAAAATCTAAAACAATGCCACTGCTCTCACTACTTTTTTATGTAGAAAATATAGTTATTTTTCACAAACTATGTTACTTAGGTGAACATGTAACGTTTGTTGTTATTTTCAAGTGATTAAATGTTTTTAAATGTTCTCAGTTTTGATTTGTAATACTGTATATGTCAACCGATTTAGCCCACATAAACAAAAGTTCTTAGGATTCTTGATGTTTAAGAGTGTAAAGGGCTCCTGAGACCAAACAGTTTGAAAAGAGTTGCCCTCGTCAAAGATAGATCTATTTCCTTAATCTCCTGGCCCCTTTTGGTCTCTGGAAGAGTTCCATTTATTGAGCACCTACTATGGGAAAACACTCAGTTCCTTCTCATTTATAAGCAGAATGAAACAGTTATGAAATTCCTGTGACGTGGCATTTCAGCCTTTGACTCCTGGTCTCTACTTTCAGCAAATGTCTGAGTGGATTTTCTCCAAGTTATTTTCTTCCTCCTCCTTTCTTTGTATTTACTCATTCATTTAATAAACATTTTAGGACACCTTTTAATAATAAATAAAATTAGTTGACATTTATCAAATACTTTTCTGACCCAGACACTATATATGAGTTAGTTATCTCATTTACTCTCTTAATAACCCTATGAGGCAGGTATTATTCTACTTTACAAGTAAAAAAACTGAAGGTTAAGTGACTGAAGTGACTTGCTCAGGTCATGCAGGAAGGAAGTGATGGTGATGGCGTCAAGATGTGACACTAGGCCTCATGGGCTACCGACCCGGTAAGTTAGTCCCTATTTTGCACACACTTACAAGTTCGCTTGGAAGGAATATGAATAAATTGATAAGATAGATTCTGTGTTGTTTAGAAGCTTATAGTAGAAAAGATTAAACAGTTTTGCAAACATTTGTTATTTTTAAATTGATTTCTATTCTGTTTTGCTCAAGAAAAAAATAATAATTAAGAGCTTTAGTTCTTTGTATTCACTGTCTGATTCTCCCAAGGGTTTGGGAACATTCATAATCATTCAGTGAGGATTGACCATGTACTGAGCAGAGCACTGGTGTGTGGGGAGGGAGGGTGGGGGGGAGCAGAAATAGGCCTTTCAGTCCAAGAGCTTACGGATTAATGTGTATGCATGGGGACCAGGGAGAGTGGACAGGCTCACAAATAGCTACAATATTGTGGGGAATGAGGCTATTTCAATGAAAGAGGCACATCATCTAAGGTGGTGATAGATGGAGACAACACAGTTAATTAGGGGCAAGTAGGAAAGGCTTCTTAGAAGAGGTGGCATCTGAAGGACAAGATGAATGAGGCAGGAAGAGATGACAGGAGACGGAAAATCTAGGTGGGCAGAAGGATATGTATAATTGCTGAAGCTTGGCTTCTCTGGAAACAGACATTGAGACAGAGTGTATTAGAGATCAACATCTATGAAATAGAGAGAAAGCAGAGATGGACAGAGGAAGAAGTGGAATAGCAATGCAGGCTTGACAAAGCCTCAGCCAACCAGGGAGGGAGTTCTTCAGGGAGTAATGCTTGGCAGAGCTCTCTCCAGTCAGTCATGATGGCCAGGCCTTTATATCCCCATCTCACTTGGTCTCACTTTAGAGAACTATAGGCTGCCCTGGGGCATAAGGACAGGTGAGGTGACTGTAGCTAAGGTCAAATTGCTAAGTGAAAGTGACTTGATCACAGGTCTCCTTTGGGGAGGATAACCTTGTGGTGTCTTATGGAACAGATTCAAGGCCGAAGGTGTAAGTTCATCGATGGATTGTTTGTCCAGCTGCTCTTTTCTGAGAATGGCCCTGCCCCTTCCACATGACAATGATGCTTGATCATGAACATCTTGGGCAACAGTGGGACTTTGTCCCCAGAACACAGTTGAGTGGTCCAAGAGTGGGGCCTGACCTGGCTGGATCAGTGAGAGTCTCTTGCATGGGAATTTGGAACTGAGCCTGGGAGATTCTAGTCAGATCTCGTGTAAAACTTGGGCGGTGGGTCAATGGCCACGATTTCCACCATGATGTCTGAGGAACAGGAGGGGAAAGATGAAAAGACTAAAATCACCAAGAAGTGCATGGAAAGAAGCACCAAAAGAGCCTTGGTGACTTTTCTTGCCCCTGACTCTAGCATCTTTTTTGAGATTTCATAGGTCATCTCTGTAATCTCTCAATGAATCTTCCCTTCCAGCCCTTTTTCTTTTTAAAAAATTGGTCTATTACGTTATTGGCCCCATTTCCCAAAATGTCCTTACTAAGAGGAGACCAATTAGCGGAGACCAGCAATAGGAATGGAAAATGGATTAATTTCAGAAACATTTAATTTGGCAGTAAACTGAAAGTGGATCGGGCAAAAAAGAGAGAAAAGAGGAAGACTTTTTTGGTGTCTTTGTGAGTGGGAGGACATTGGCCCCAGGAACCTGAGGAAAGAGTGAAGAACTAAAATGAAGATACCAAATTACTAATATCAAGTAGGCTGAGGCAGGAGGAAATGATCCTATTCTTGCTTTAACAAGGCTGAGAAGTTAAACTTTTGAACTTTTCAGTCCTGTGTCAATACCTGGATACACATAAGACCTCCAGATAACCCTCTGATTACCCCCTGAAGGACTCACATATCCAGACCACCGGACTTGACCAGAACTCCTGGCACCCATCAGCCAGACCACCTGACATCTGACTGATAACCATCCTGGACCAATTCCAGGGCTAAGAATGTAGGACTGATTATTCTCAAGAATGCATTTTTCACTATAAGTACTCTTAACTGTTCTTTCTTCTTCAGAACACTTCTGGGGTTTTGCCGAGCTGTGTTTCCAGTTTGCAAACCCTTAAGACCCTTGAATAAATCTTTAATATTTATTTCTAGCCAAACCCTCCAGATTTTTTTTTGAGTTCACTCAACACTGGGAGAACAGAAGCCCCAGAAACTATATCAGGGACGTCAAGAAGAGGAGCCGGCCTGGAAGTGGGCAGGGCATGGTGATTTCAGTGTGGCCTATGCTGCAGGGGCTGCACGAGCACCTCATTTCAGTCTGGCCTTCCTCCTGTCTGAACATACTCCTAAATAACTTTCCTCACCCTAGGACAAGCACATGCTCTCCCTCTCCCATCTCCCAATTTCCATAATTCCCTTCTTGCACACCTAACCCTCTAGCCCAAGGAAAGATCCTATAGCCCTTGCAACTTGAGTCTTCAATTCCATTCATTCATTTATGTAATCATTTACTCCTATAATATTCAAAAAGAATTTGTACAATAACCACTGTGTGCTAGATACTGGGATCCAAAGATGATGAAGAAAGTGTCCCTGGATCAGAATCTAACAGGACAAATATACCAGCTATGGTAGAGTAATGCACAAAGACAGACAAGCACACAAATCATAAATGCACAGCTTGGTGGATTTTCATAAACTGAACACATCCGTGTAACTAATAACCTAAATCAAGACACAGAATAAGTTCAGAAGCCCCTTTTTGTCACCACCCCTTCCCAAAGACACAGAGGAGTTTACAAAAGCCCACTCAAGCAGCAGCTGGAAAGATGGTTAGGAGGTGTTGAAACTAAAGACAGAGAAATTTGTTAGGAGGCAATAGCAATCAATGATCCGTTGAAGAGATAATGAGGCCGGATCCAAGGTGGTGATGGCAGAAAAGGAGAGGAAATGTCGGATTCAAAGATGGGATCAACTGACAATATCCCCTCTGCAGGAATTCACAATATGCATTTACTGCTCAAGGTAATTGTGATCTGACCCTAAGAATTTCCAGTGGCTTCCCTTATAATTTAAAAGTACCCCAGATCTGATAAGTATAAGAAAATGTCCCCATCCTCAAAAGGACTTGCATCTCAGTGCACTGTAGAAGGAAGGGAGTGCTTTGGTCAGCTTCCTGGATTACTTAAAAACAACAACAAAACCAAACTGGACCTTGTAATAAGAGACTACAGACACTTCCTGAGGATCTTCAGCTTGGAGGAGTCTTTTTGCAGCTCAAAACTGAGGCACTCTGGCAGAGCTACGTAGCACCAATGCAAGTCTGTTAATTTCACAAACACCCACACAATATTATAGGGGAAAATTTTTTTAAAGCAATAAAAAAAAAAGCCTGGATAATTGCTATACATGTTTCTGCAATCCTGACATAGTAATAACTTGCCTGTAAACACTTTCCTTGAAGAATTGATTAATAGAATGTATAATACATGGCCAAAGAAATCGTTTATCCCACAAAGACTTTAAAAATGGTACTTCTAGTGAGCCTGTGATGATTTTAGAAGACTGGAGAGAATAAAGCGACAAGTTTCTAAAAATATCGGGTGGAAGAGATTTTTGTGAAATATAAATTTCCTCTGGCCATGGCTGTATCATCAGCCAAATGACGGCTTGGGTGAGACTGTGGGTTTTTGAATTTGACCTGTGGAGGTGGGTCATTTGACCTCATTTGACACCTGCTTCAACTAGAGCTTCTCTGCTGTCACCCATTTAAATATTGGGTTTTCATGTACAATTTTGTTTGAAAAAAGTGATTGCAGAACTAAAATAGAATTTGAAAACCACTGGATTAGATGACCTCCAAGATCCCTTATAGCTCTAAAATTCTAGAATTCATCTAACATATGCCTGACTTGTGAAAGATGCTGGAGATACAAAGATTTTTAAGAACACAATTCCTATCCACAAGAAATTCACCACTGCGGTAGTCCCTGTCTTATCCACGGTTTTGCTTTTCGTGGTTTCAGTTATCCATGGTCAACCACAGTCTGGAAATATTAAATGGAAAATTCCAGAAACAATTCATAAGTTTTAAATTGCACGCAGATGTGAGAAGCGTGATGAAATCTCGAGCAGTCCCACACTGTCCTATGAATGCCCCCCACCCCCTTCCCCGTAAGTCACTTAGTAGCCTCCTCAATGATCAGATTGACTATCACAGTATTGCAGCACTTGTGTTCAAGTAACCTTTATTTTACTTAATAATGGTCCCAAAGCAAAAGAGTGGTGATGCTGGCAATTCAGACATGCCAAAGATTAGCCGTAAACTTTATCATAGGTAGGTAGGTAGGTATCGGAAAAAAAGAGAGTATATATAGGGTTTAGTAGTATCCACAGTTTCAGACATCCACTGGGGGTCTTGAAATGTGACCCCACAGATAAATAATGCATGTGAATATGGGAGTGAATATGGGGGGTGCATGAAACAACATGTATCATGTTAGTGATACCATAGTAACATGATACGGCCTAAAATGCAGGTATGAATCGAGTATTTGGGAAATGATTTTGGAAGTGTTTTAGAGAAGGTGATATATATATAAGTATTAAATGAGAAAATGAGCTCGCCAGGTATAGAAAGGGGGAGGAGGTATTAGAAGTAGAGATATTAGCATGAGCAAAGTTATGGAGGCCACAAGGGGGTACGTGGTTGGGAACTACAGGTTCGTGTTCCCTGCATACCTAGGGAAAGTGGCTAGTGTGGCCAAGACGGACGCTGAGGGACCAGCTGAATAGACTAGAGACACTCCTCCCAAACACCCACCCCTGGGAGCTCTTTTTGGGCTGATGCTGGATTTAGCAAGTATGTGACCAACTAAAAATAAAGTTGTTTAATCATTGACCACACCACTCCTTCCTTCTATTATTTTGCAGCTCTGCAGAGTTAAGTAAAAGAGGAATGTGTTGATAAGACGGTGGGTGAGTCTACAACAAAAGCTAGAAAAGGGAGAATACTAGCTACCTGCATTGGCAGTGCGCGCCTCCTGCTCTATCTGAGGAAAAGGGAGCCCCAGCCCAGGGACGTGACCTACTCAGGCCAGGCCAGGGTCAGGATTCTCCTCCATGCCAAACAGGTTGCTTCAGGCTGTCAGGGGCCCTTCAGGGAACAGGACTGGGTGTTGAACTTTGAAACTGGTTCCTCTGGGAGAAGGAAATCTTGGAGTGTTGAGGAGGGAGTCATTTCCCCCAAGACAGGGAAGGGACTGAATGCTCAGAGGTAGGAGACCCATTAGTGGTGAACGCCGGGGCACCCACTGGCACACAATGCCCCAGATTGAGGGAGGCTGTATGCTGGGCCCAGAGAAGCCAGACCCCAGACACTGTAGCATGGAAGTCTAGGTGAAAGACCTTTGTAACCTGCTTGAATCGGAGGGAATGGAGCTGCCTCACAGGTTGGGTAAAGAACACCTCAGTTGTGACAACGATGGACCCAAAAGGCGTTTCCTCACACTTTCTGGCCTTTTTAGCCTCCTAGGATTCTTGTACCACTCTAAGAAAGAAAACCCTTCATCATAAGCCACTCTCCTGAAAATAGATGCTCAAAGTTAATTTAATTTGATTTAGAGAGATAATGAGATGCCATATTTTTGGCATCCAAATACTGCAGTGCAAATGCTTGCCACTATAATGGCTTTTCAGTGGGTGTTAAGACATGACCAGACCTGTGTTTTGGAACGATCACTCTGGTAATTGCAAGAGGATGTACTAGACGAGGAGAGACTAATCAAGAAGCCATTATGGTATTCCAGGAGAGGGGGTGATGGAGCCAGGACAGGAGGAATGGAGGTCTGCAGTGGGTTTGGGAGAAGTCTTGGAGACAGAATTAACTGGTCTTTGGCAGCCAATTAAAAATAATAAATATTAAGGATGACACTAAAGCAGTGGTTCGCAGCTTGGCTATACATCAGAATCACCTGAGAATCTTTTAAGCATCCCCTCGTGCCATACCCAGGCCACACCTCAGACCAATTAAGTCTGAATCCTTGCTGTTGTACCCTACCCAAGTGCAGATATTTTTCAATGTAGCCAAAGTTGACAATCACTGCACTAAGAGTTCCAACTTGGTAAACAGCGTGAATTGGGGTGGTATTAAATGAGATAGGGAACAAATAGTTCTTTGTGGTTAGGCTGTAAAATAGGTGGAGGAGGGGAGGAAGAGCAAGTTCAGGCAGAAAATAATGAGTTTGGGTTGGGATGTGCTGACTGCAAGTAATGGCCTGATGTCCCGGAGGAAAAGGCTGAGAGCAGAATCCTGTGGGTGGGGTGGGTGAGCCTTGGAAAAGGTGGGGCATCACTTCTGAAAGAAGGGTGGGTAAAGATTTAGAACAGCTTCCACGGGGAATGAAAAGCTTCTGAGTGAGGAAGAACAACAAAAAAATGTATGCATCAAGCACTAGCACTGAGGGGTTAGGTGAGATTACTCTGAATTAGCTATAATATTAATCTGGTATTAAACTTGTATTTAAATTTGATCGACATTCATCTCCATCAGTGGTGTGCTGAAGCCATCTTGTACCAGTTTGCAAAAGCAAATGGTTGAATTTACAGGAAATTTACCAGTCAGTTATTAAACACAGCCAATATTAAAATTAAAACACATAAATTTGAATATATTGAATGCATTATGCTTAAAACAAAAGTAATAAATACTCATTCAATGCTCATCACTTTCTAATTATTTTACTACGTAATTACTATTATTGGTGCTCTTAAGGTAATTTATGTCTATTGCATGTGGATGTATGTAGAAATGTTACATGATAGTGTGTTACTTGTGCATCTTTTCCTAACTGCATTTTTGCTGACTTCACATGAATAGAATATTTATACCTTGTGAATTGTCAGATGCTACATGTTAGGGCTCTTACCCCCAACACAGACACACAAAGCCAGTTGTTAAACACTTACCAGCATTTCATTGATCTTAATGCATTCCACACGTACATACTTCTTGACAATGTCCTGGCACCATGGCATCCTCTGGATAAAAAAACAGAACAAAACAAAACAAAAAAACAGTAAAAATTAAATGTAGAAATGAAGTTGGAAAATCACCAAACTGCAAACCTTTAGGCCCAGCTCTACCTTGGCTCTGGCACTAACCAGCGCTGTCAGTAATGTCTCCTCTCCCCAACCCCATCTCAATTTAGATTTACCACAATATGGCCTGTGTATTAGTTATGAATCTTTTGACAAACAAATTAAATCAAATTGGTAGTAGAATAAATGCAATTGGTAATTACAAGTTGGTAAGAGAAGCCAATTTGTGCTAACTTAAGCAAAAGGGGGAATTTATTATGCGGACACAGAGGCGTCTCATGGAATCGCAATAAGTAGCCAAGTCTCAGAAAAGAACTGGAATTTTGTCAGAACTTTCTTTCTTATTTTCCAGCCTCTCTTTCTTTCCTTTTTTCTAACTGAACTCTGGATTTCTCTCCTCCACAGACCATGGGGCAGAAATCACCACTCCCAAATCCCGAGTTTACAAATCCTGTCCTTAAACCAGTCACACTGACAATGGAATCTCTTAGTCTTGATTCTAGATTCCCAGTTAAGGAACTTATTGGCTCAGGTTACTCCAGATGCCCAGCCCTGGACCCACCGTCAGTTTCTTCTTCTATAAAATAAAGCTGAGGGAGACATGGAAGCCAGGTAGAAAAAAATGTCTACTTGTCTATGTCCATTTTTTCCTTAGGGGGAAATGCATCTTTTTTGAGCATTGTAAAAGATGACAGTTGTGTCCTGAGACCAGCAATCCAAAACTTCATAGAAGCCCTCATTGTTCTTATTCCTGCCTAAGATAAAATCAAGATATCACATATCTGTGTCATCTCGAGCAGAGAGATGAACAACTCCAGAGAGCAACAGGCAAATAAAATACATTAGCCTAAGTAGCAATTTGTAATTTTAATGGCCCACTGCTTGTCATGGTATTGTGGGAAATATTTTTATCTTGTACAGTTTGCTGTAAGACTGAATTTCCCGCCATTATTCATTGTGGAATGTCTGTGGCTGGTCAGTATAGTCCATGTCAAGGGTTTCGTTGACTTCTTAGTTCGTTAATTTCTCATTGACCAGCTTGAGGTACAGAAGGAGAGCAGAGCACAAATCTGTGGACTTGAGCAGAAGCCAAAGTTAAGATTGGGGATGGTGCACTGTTTATTATCTTCCAGTATGAGACTATAAACAACTGACGGCAGGGCTGTCTAGAATCTAGACTCTAGATTATCTCAGCCATCCCATAGTTCCTGGCATCAGGCCTCATACGAACTGGACCTTGAAATTTTTTTAAGGGGACAAGATCTGTTCCCAATTTCAATACTTTATGAAACACCCCTTAGTTCTGAGTCATGGTAAACAATAAGAAGTTTCGCAGTTAATTCTGTCCCACACTGGTCAAGGAAAGGTGTATTACGTTTACCAGTTACTCAGCAAATGTTTCTCGAGAACTTTCTTAAGCACAATGAGGCAAGCCAAAGAATTATCAAGCCCTTTAACGAGGAATTTGTGATCTGCTTGTGGGTGGTTGGTGACTAGATTTGTTATATCTAAGCTGTATTTGGATTCCCACTTTTCAGGAAATTCAATTATAATAAGACATACTTGGCACTGAAATTGTTGGGACCATGAATCTGCCTTTGATGACTCAGAGGGTCTATTTGTATCTACCTTCATTTAACAGATATTCAAATATTGAGTGTCTGTTATGTATGTGAGGCCCTGTTCTAGGCCTCAGAAATACAATGATAAACAAGATACAGTCCCCACTCTCCAGGAGCTTGCTAGATTAGTTGGAGGGGGCGAGGGCTGTCTGGGAAGAGGAGTGGGATAATGGGCTGGCGGATGGGGGGTTTCAGTGCTAAAAGGGCAGCTCATGCATGGTGGGTCTGCCCAGAGAAGGGGTGTGCCACCTAGATGTTTGGGTGGGGTGGGGTCCAGCAAGTTCCTCCAGAGGAGGTGACGGACATCTTATATTGAGACCAGGAGATCAACAGGAGTTTGTAAAGGGAAAGTAGGGAGGGTAGAACAAGATGTTCCAGGAAAGGGGAGGAGGCTGTACACAACTGAAACACCAGAGCTCAGCCTCCAGGAACAGAATTGCTCTTAAAAGTCCATCAGGGCCTCGGGGCTGGTTATTACATGTGAAAGTCTAGTTGTTGTTGTTTCTGAGATTACTCATAAACCCAGACATGTGTATATTACTGTTTATTCTGTCTCCCTTCTCTTGTCTCATACTCACCAGGAATTCTATGAGGTAAGTGTTGCAGCTCCATTTCACAGATGAGGAGCCTGAGGCCCCGCATTGTCACATAGCTCAGCTTAGGGAATCTAGGCAGTGCTAGCTCAGTTCCTTCACTCCCATGCTACCTCAGGAGAAGGGTCCTTTGAAAGGCTGTCTGATTTATGTACCCTCACGCCTATCAATTGCTCCTCAGGAAACTGATAGAGGTATTAGGCACTGAATTTCTGCAGTCTTGCAGAGGAATTGAGCACGCAGGTGCTAAAGCTGACAGACCTGGCCCAAAATGCCAGCTCTGTCACGTGTTAGCAGCTGTACGTGAACCTGGACAAGTTACTTAACTGACTCCAAAGCCATCCTGCTGAGACTTGACCTGAGTTCCTCCAGCTTCCCCAGCAGGGGTGGTGCCTCACAGCTCAAGTCTCATCCAGTGCCAAGATGGGGGTGGGAAGCACTGTCTCCTCACCAGACACATAGTACTGGGAGACAACCATTGGCCCTGCCCACCTGGTCCCTTTAGGCCCAACAATTCTCTACTACCTAGTATCACACTGAGGATTTGGGCATCTTTCTTGAGTCATCTTATAGTCACCCAGCCTAGATTCAGCCAGCAGCCATTCCTCTCTGAGGATTTACTACCTCCCAGGAACTCTATATTTGCCCCTAAGCATTAGCTATACCTGAAAACAGCTTCCTTCCCTTCTTTCTTTTGCAAACCCTCTAATTTTCCCTCAAACTCCTTGGGTATTGGGGAAACAAAAGGGAGAAAGCTTTGCCAGCTTCTGCCTTCTGGTCTGCCTGAGACCTTTTGAAATTTTCGTAGTCTGAAGTAGCACTATGACCCAGGTCCATTAAACAATGTCATCAGTCGTTGTCATTGTACTTTGACCTTCAGCTACCTGCAAGAATATTAGTTGATTCATCATCCATTAATTGCATTCACTCCACTGAGCACAGTAGAAATAAATATGTACATTTTAGATGGATTAGCCTGGATAATGGGTACATGAGGGTTCATCATATGATTTCTTTTGTGTATTTTTAAAATTTTGCTTTTTGACATTTTTTTAAACAAATAAGTAAACAAATCTATTTTAAAAGAAACTTTTATCGATCCATCAACTTTTATATTATAACAAGACATATTTGAACTAATATTTCAGACTCAATGTGAACACTTTATTCTACTAGTTAGATATACTCTGTAACCCTTAGTTCCGATGTCATAAATTTGTGAAATTTGAGAAGGTCTCTTGCTAAAGAATAAAATATAGAGATCAAGAGAACAAAAAATAACAGAGAAAAACTTAAAATTGTAAGGAGTCATGTCTGTGTTTTCTTAGAGGTGAAACTAAAGCCAAAAGGAAAAGGAGATTTTTAGAACTTGAGTGTACTTGGCTGTACCCTTCAGCATCATGGATTAATGGGGAGAGAAGAGGAGTCATAGCCTGAGGGGTTGGAGCTAGAGAAAATGACCCTGCCATCAGACTAGCCCCCAGGGGAGCGGCAGTAGTCTAAGACAATATCCAAAGGGACTTGCAGAACTCAGAGTCAGACAGGCGGAAGCATCTTTGTTCTGGGTCATCACTTGATTTAGAACAAGACGGCAGCCAGGAGTTGGGGGTATAGAGAACACTGGCCAGACTGTCAAATGTGGGCAGAGTGTTCTGATTACCTGGTTCTAGGATCAAGGCAGGAAGTGGGAAGACAATAAAGACACAGGCAGTTGCCCACCTGAGGCTCTTTCTGGTTGGAAGAGGGCAGACAACTCAGGTTACTTCAATAGATTTTAAGGATGCATTGAGAAAGTGATTTGACCTCTCTCTGCTTTTCTTCAATTTAACTGTAGCTCCTGACTTCTGAATGATTTCTGTGAGATGATGGGGTCTGCTACCTCATACCTTTTGTTCACTGTCTTCTCTGATGGTCTCTAAGCTACTGTTCCACTGTCTGCTTCCCTCTCTGTCTTAGAATGTCTTCCAGAGGAAAAAGACTCCCCAGTAATGCCAGCAGCAGGGCGAATGAGCACCTCAGTCCTGAAGGGGGATGTGGGGGGCACATCACAGCATCCTCTACATCTTCTTTCTGCCCCTTAAAGAGCAGTTCTGGTGGGTCCACCGGTCACTCTGTAGTAGAGAAGGTACCTGCCTGTCAGTGTTCTCATGCCTGGAACCCTGTAGACTTCCTCATTTGCAGTCTAAAACGATGGCTACCACTGACTTGGGCCTGATCCTCCATCTCCTCTGTTGGGTGATGTGTTGCAGAGCTACCTGGCTCAGAGCAAGACCCCTTTCTCAGAAGGGGCTGTGAGAACGTAGTCACATGCTACCGGTAAGACAGGTGTTGGGGAAATGTGGAACTCATACCTAGAGGCCCCAGGAAGGTTGCAGAACCTCACTTAATCCCCAACCCACCTGCGTGAAGGAGCTGTGGCTGCTAATACTCTCAGTACTGGCCTAGAGCCTGTGTGGAGTTGAGGCCACACACAGAGCGCTGGATGATCTGCAGGAGAGAGGGTCTTAGAAAGTGTTCTAACTCCACAATTGACTCACTTTAGGCAGGTCATTGGCCCAAATTTAGTACCTCAGGTGCCAGGAACTGTGCCTAGCATTGATGAGTCCCTCTCTGGGCCTCATGTTCGTTTTTGTTAAATAAGAGTGTTAGAGTAGATGATGTAAATGGATTTAAATGGTGGCCATGGTTTTTTTTTTTCAGAAACAAAAATCGAAGATACACTGTCTGCCAATGTCAGAATATTTGATATTAAGCAGGACCCCAGAAAATCCAGGGGGTGTGATCTCATTGTACACCTACAGATGGACTCCCTCTCCCCAGACCCCCATCTTTGTTTCCCCCAGACATGACATATAAGATTACTTTATTAGAACCAGGAACGGAGGCTATATAAATTATATAGTCTCCTATCTTGCTAATCTTTAAAATCATTTAAGTATTTACCCTTACTTTTTGATATTTTAGGAATTTTTTGTAAGTCTGAGTAAAATAGTGCTGAACACATTCTTTGAACACTCTTATTTAAACAAAGCCCCACCACGGTGATTATACAGCCAGGTTTTTTCCAACCCCTGGAGACTTTATAACAATTTTATCTTAGGGCCAAACCTCCCTACCTCCTAAGCGTTTTGCATTTGAATAGTCTTGCAGAGGTTGGCGCCAGAGCAAATTCTCAACAGAACTCTGTAGTCCCTAGCAGTTCAGGTAGATCTGGTAAGGTGGGGACACCAGCATCACCTTAATCACCTGCACTGTCCCCCTGGTCACAGAGCAAGCTGTGAGAGCTGATTGTTAGGGGGGGTGGAGAAGGGTGAGGATCAGAGAACCAGGATTTGGCTAACCGTTGTAAACAGTATTCATAGTGTTGACATGAGTCAACTGGGGGGGGCACAAAGGTGAGTACTCCTAGTGATAATGGGGGGGCCGTATAGTACATACAAGGCACTGTCCTAAGTAAGAAATATAAAGGGAAGGGAAGGAAGATTAAAATTTATTAAGTGCATGTTTTACATTAGACACTTGTATACATACTAACATTCAATTAATAATGATAATAATAATGACAATAATGATGATAAGGTGCTTGCAAGTACTTACTTTGGGCTAGGCACGGTGCTTTATGCTTTATGTTTTCTTTTCTTTTATTTCATTCACTCATTCAACACATTTGTTTTAGCATCTACTAGGTAGTAAGTGCTAGGAGACATCAGTGGACAAAAATCCCTGCCCTAAAGGCGATTTCATTCTGATGGGAAAGACAGGCCCAGAGACATAATAAATAAGTCAATTATGTGGAGTGTTAGAAGATGACAATTACTGTGGAAAAGAATAGAGCTGGATTAAGTGGCTCAGGAGCACCCAGAGTAAGGAGGCACAGAGGGGGCTTAACTATTAAATAGGTGGTCCAGATAGTTCTCCCTAGGAAGGTGACATCTGAGCCAAGATTTAGCTGAAGGAGGAGAAGGAATGAGCTATATGGATAAGATGGCAAAGAGCATTCTAGGGTGAAGGAACAGCTAGGGCAAAGGGTGAATGGCAGAAGGCTGTATGGATTACACTCACTCAGGAACCCAGGCTGACGGAGGCTATGTCTCAAGATGTGTTTCTGTTGTCACCAAGACAGCGGGGAGAAGAGGAAGAGAAAATGACGGGTAAGCACTGGCTCTTAAAGCTTCTCCCCAAAAGTGACTCACATGATTTCCTTTCACATTTTATTGACCAAATTCAGTCGCATGGTCAGGATGAATTTCAAATGGAACAAGGAAGTATAATCCTAGCATGTGCTTAGGAGAAGAGAACCAAGATATTTGTGAACAGCCATAGGTCTACTACAAGCCACACTTCTGGTCACCAAATGCCTTTCCCACAACCAAAATACCCTCACTCACCTTTTCCCAAAGAAATCGATCCCAAAGTCCCATTCTTGAACCTTTAATCCTGATACCTTAATCCATCCAGAGATTTTAAAGTGTAGATGTAAGAGCAAAGCCTTGATTATATCCTTGTAGAGTTTTCATTGTTTTATCTTTCACCTAATTTGTACTGAGCAACAGTCTGTCTTCCAACTCTGTAATTCTCTGAATTTCTGGACTCTTGCTTTTTATTCCTACTTGCAAACCAGTTCTTTTCTCTCTCTCTCTCTGTTCTCATTCTCTCTTCTCATTCTCTCTCTCTTCCCTTTATCTCTCTCCATCTCTCTCTCTCTCTTTCTCTGTCTCTCTCTAATACCTTGTTAAATATCCCTAACATTATGTTTCCTTATTGTTTCTTGTAGAGCTGCAAATTCATTGTGTACGTAATCTACCTTCCAAGTAATTTCAAGCAACAGCTTTTCTAAATGTTTCACTACTGTATAACATGGCTCACCATCCTCTTCACTGCCACCTTGTCACAAAGCCAAAGACAATTTTTTTAGGTTTTTGTTCTGGCAGCATCTCATATTGGGGATCGGTCAAGATAAGATAGGTTATGCTACATAGCAAACCTCCAAATCTCAGCCACTTAAAACAATAAAAGTTTATTTCTTGCCTGTGCCAAGTGTCCCATGTGGGGCAGCAGGAGCATCCGCTCATTGTAGTCACTCAAAACCCTTGACTGATGGAAGCTCCACTTCAACATATGCTTCCATACTCATCGCAGCAAGGAGAGGGGACATGGCACAGACGCCTCGAAGAGATACAACTTCCTTCTCCTAATACTTTCTTATTCAAAGCAAATCACATGAACAGACCTCATTTCAAAAGGTGTGGGAAAATGTTCATCTTATCATGTTCACAGAAAAAGAACACGTGGGTGTTCATGAACAAATTTGATGACTATCACAGGTTTTTTTGTTTTGAGGGTTTATTACAGTGAAACAGACTATAAGTAACAGTAACAACTTTTCATTATCCATACCCCTGGGTCTAGATTTTTAATTCCAAGTAATGCTTCTGCTACTCTATTTTTATTGTTCTGAGGGTGAGTCGCCATATTCTGAGCCCATCTTCAAATAAAATTTAATTTTGCTTTAAAGCTGAATAAAAATACCGAATCTTTGAGATTGAGTTCCTTCCACTAAGTACACTCACCCAAAATATGTTAAAATTGGGATATTTCCTTATTCTGTCCTCTCTTACCTGATATTTCATTCTGCAATTCTATTAAAGACTGAAAATCACAGTTAATAATGTGTTTTTTCAAGAGGGTTGTTTTTATTAAAAATAAAAGTTTTCTTTTTAATTTTTTCAAAATAAGGAATAGTTTAATTTAGTTCACTAGAAAAAATGGCCATTCTTAAAATTATGGTTATCTACTTTGTTGAATGACAATATGGTAGTGAGACAGAAAATTGGACTTTCTTTTAGGAACTAAAAGGTAATATAAATACCTGGGCATATTTGAAAACTAGCAACATGAGGCAGCTTTCTAATCTTTCATCCTCATATTAGATCCCAGGCCTATCCTGAAGCTTGGCTCACAAGTTAAATATTTAAGTGAAGATGGCTGCTTAAAAACCCTTTGTGAAGAAACAGACAGGACAGGAAGGTAGTAAGCAAAAGAGGCATTCATTCATTCATTCAACTAGTATTTATTAAGTTCCTATTATATGTCAGGCCCTGTTCTAAGTGCAGGGGATAAAGTGGAAAACAAGACAGATGTGAACCCTGACCTCCTAAAGCTTATTCTTAGGTCGGGGTCAGCACCAAGTAGACAAACAATAAATGAATAAAATAATTGTACACTGTGTGATAAGTCCAATGAAAAAAATGAAGAAGAAAATGATGCATAGTCTGGATTCTTGATTGCATGCAAAGAAATCCACTTAAGTAAAAAAGAAAAGAAAACTTATTGGAAGACAATTGGAGGGTTCTGAGGATCAAAGGGTGTTTGGAAGAGTGGACTTGGAAAGTGAGCTAGAACCCTGAGAGATCCAGAGACTGGAAAGCAGGTCAAGCTGCAGAAAGCTGTGTTTGCTGGGTCAGCAGTGAGGTGTTACTTGACTGGGCTTGGTTCACACACCTGTCCCCTTAGTTGAACCATGAAGCTGTTTTCCCTCAGCTTCTGGCCTCTATGTTGGGTGGCTAGCTCTGGGCACTCCCCTCTCACCAAAACTCCTACAATGGGGGCTTTCCTCTGTGAGGTCTCTTATAATGGAGGTGGCTTAGATGTGAGTCAGCCAAAAATAGGGCAAATGTTGACTCTAGGTGAAATGAACTCTGCCAGGTACTGTCTTTAGATAAGAAGGCATCTCAGAGAATTTTACATGTAAACTGAACCAAGCTTGTTCCTTTCTTTCTTCCAAATTTGCCACCCTATGGTTTTAATGAGTGTTTCCTCGATGACTAATGAAGTTGAGCATCTCTTCATACAGAAGGTGCCAAAAAAAAGTATACACATTTTAAAAAAGAAAAAACTGTATTAAAATTGTAATACTCTATCTATACCGATAACAAAAGATGAATACAAGTCATGTGTATGCATTTTTTTGGCACCCCCGGTATAGCTATTGGTCATTTAGAGTATGCTCTTTAGTAAAGTGTCAATTCAAGTCTTTTGTCTATTTTTTCTATTGGGTTGTCTGCTTCTCATTTTGTTAAATTGATTTGAAGGAGTTTGATAAATATCTCGCATAATATTCTAGATGATCTCCTTTACTGGATATATGTATTTCAAATACTTTCCCCCACTATTGGCTTGCCTTTTCTCTTTTCTTAACAGTGTCTTATAATGAAGAAAAGTTTAAAATTTTAACATGCTCCAACTTACTAATGTTTTCCTTTGTGGTTGGCACTTTTTGTGTCCTAGTTAAGAAATTTCGGTCTAATTTAATTAAGGTCATGAAAATATTCTTCTATGTTAACTGACAGAAGATTGATTGATTGATTCTACATTTCATATTTAGATTTATGATCTATCTGGAATTGCTTTTATGGTTTGAAGAAGGGGTCCAGATTTATTTTTTTGCGAAATGATATCTGATTGACCTGTATCAGTTATTGAAAAGATCATGCATTTCCCAACTGTCTCTGAGCTATTTCTTGTGTTCCTTGGTCTATTTATCTATCCTTGTGCCAATATTACAATGACTTAATCACTCCAGATTTATAATGTCTTGATATCTGGTAGTGTGAAGCCTCCATTTAGGTTGTCCCCTTTGAGATTGCATTTGCTATTCCTGAATCATTGCATATCTATAAATATCACAATCAGTTTATTAGTATTTACAACAAATGTACAAAGATTTTCATTGCAATTACATTGAATGTGTTCCAACTAAATACAGAGGGTGCCAAAAAATGTATACACATTTTAAGAAAGAAAAAAACTGTGTTAAATTGTAATACTCAATATATACCGATAACAAAAGATGAATACAAGTCACGTGTATACATTTTTTTGGCACCCCCAGTACATATCAATTTAGGGAGAACTGACATCTTTACAATACTGAATATTCAAATCTATAAAAAGAATATAATCCCTTTATTTAACTAGGTCTTCTCTAATTTCAGTGAAAGTTTAATAGTTTTCAGTGTAAAGACCACTGTTTTAAAGGTGTGTTCTAAGATATTTTTTGTTATTTTAAAAATGTAATTGTAATTGGCATCTTTTTATGAATTACATTTTCTATTTGTTTACTGCTGATATATAGAAACACAATTGATTTTTGTTATCTTACCTTTTATACAATGAACTTATTAATTCTAATATCTAATCATTTTTCTGAGAATTCTTTTAGGTTTTCTCCATGCACAATTATGTTTCCTGTGAATGACAATTTTTTTACTTTCTTTCTAATCCTGATATTTTCTTCAAATTACCTTATCATTTTTGGCTCATTGCCATTATCAAAAGGAATGCTTTCAATATTTTACTATTAACTACGTTTTCTGTGGGTTTTTGGTAGATGCTTGTGCTTATACAAAGGAGTTCCCTTCTATTACTAGTTCACTAAAGGTAATATCACGAGTAGGTATTAAATTTTCATTAAATGCTTTTTCTGCATCTATCAATACAATCATATGATTTTTCCCTTTTTGTTTCTATTAATGTGATGAATTAGAATGGTTAATTTTCAAACATTAAACAACTTTTTATGTCCCTGGAATAAGTGCCTCTTGGTTATATTCCATTATACTTTTATATTTTGCTGGATTCAAATTGCTAATATTTTGCTTAAGATTTTTGCCTTCATGGGAATGAGAGAGAATGTCTATACTTTTCCTTTCTTGTAATATCCTTGTCAGGTTTTGGTTTTAAGGTCCTGGCCTCATAAAGAGTTAAGTTATATCTTTTCTTATTCTTGGGAAGACTTTGCGTAAGATTGGTCATCATTTCTTCCTTCATTATCTGGAAAATTCACTGGTGAAATCATATGTGTCTGGAGTTTTCTTTGCAACAAATTTTTAAATAATGGATTCAATTTCTTTAGTAGATGCAGGACTATTCTCATTTTCTGTTTCTTTTTTAGTACGTTTTGGTAAATTATATGATGTATACAATTTGTTCATTTCATTAAACCATCAGCTGTATTGGAATCAGGATGTTCACAGTACCTTTATTATCTATTTTAGTGTCTATAGGGTCTATAGTGATCCTTCGTTCATTCGTGATTATGATAATTTTTTTCTTTTTTTCTTGATCAGTTTATTAGAGGGTAACCAATTACATTAAAGTTTTCAAATAGCCAACTTTTGGCTCTATTGATCTTTTCTATTTTGTATTTGTTTCAAATTTTATTTCTCCTCTCGTTTTTACTATTTCCTTACTGCTAGTTTGAGTTTGATTTGCTGTTCTCCTAATATCTTCCTGAGATAGAAACTTGTATAATTGATTTTCAATCTTTTAATTTTCCAATATAGACATACATAGCTATAAATTTCCTTCTAAGTTTGTTTGTTTAACTATTTTTTTATTATGGTAAATTACATAATACAAAAGTTGCCACTTAAGAGTTAAACAAATTCAGCAAAGGTGTGAAATACAAAGTCAACACATGAAAATTATAGTCGTATAGTCGTATTTCTATACACTAGCAATGAACAATTTAAAAGAAAATTAAGAAAATTATTTCATTTATACTAATATCAAAAAGAATAAATTTCTTAGGAATAAATTTAACCAAAGGATATTGGTCTGTAGTTTTCCTGAGTGTTTTTGTCTGGCTTCAGTATCAGGCTAATACTTGTCTTATAGAATGAATTAGGAAATATTTTTTAGTAGAGTTTGATGAGGATTTGTGTTGATTCTTGTTTAAATGTTTGGTAGAAGTCACCAGTGAAGTCATGTGGTCCTGAGATTTCTTTATTGGAGGATTTATATTTTTTTATTACTGATTCAATCTCCTTACTTGTTATAGGTCTGTTCAGATTTTCTGTTTCTTCATGAGTCAGTTTGGTAGATTGTGTGTTTCTAGGAATTTGTTCCTTTTTTCTAGGTTATACAGTTTGTTGGAGTACCATTTTATTCTCTTTATAATCCTGCTTATTTCTGTGAACTTGATAGTAATGTCCACCCTTTCATTTCTGATTTTAGTAATTTGAGTCTTCTCTCCTTTTTTCCTTAGGCAGTCTAATAAAGATTGGTCAATTCTGTTGATCTTCTCCAGGAGCCCACTTTTGATTTTGTTGATTTTCTCTGTTTTTCTATTCTCTATTTCATTTACCTCCACTCTAATCTTTATTATTTCCTTCCTTCAGCTATCTTTGGTTTACTTTGTTCTTTTTTTTCCTAGTTCCTTAAGGTATAAAATTAGATTATTGATTTGAAATCTTTCTCCTTTTTTAATGTAGGACTTTACAACACTAAATTTCCATATGAACATTGCTTTCATTATACCCTATAAGTTTTGGTATGTTGTGTTTTGTTTACATTTGTCACAAGGTATTTTCTAATGTCCCTAGTGGTTTCTTCTTTGATTCATTGGCTGTTTATGAATGTGTTGGTTAATTTCCATATATTTATGCATTTTTCAGTTTTCCTTCTGTTATTGATTTCTAGTTTCAGTCCATTGTGGTTGGAAAAGATATTTTGTATGATTTCAATATTTTTGAATTTATTAAGACTTATCTTGTGGCCTAATATATAATCTGTCCTGGAGAATGTTTAATGTGCACTTGCTTCATATATTTTGGTTCATATATAGGTACATATGTGTTTGTATATGTTATATCTTCTTTATGAATTAAACCTTTTATTAATATAAATGTAAATGAACTAAACTCTCCAATTAAAAGACAAAGATTGGCAGAATGGATTTTAAAAAACTTTTTATCAATATATGATATTCTTCTTTGTTTCTTATAATACTTTTTGTTTTAAATCTATTTTGTCTGATAATGATATAACCACCCAAATTTTGGTTACTATTTACATGGAATATATTCTCCATTCTTTTACTTTCAACCTCTTTGTGTCTTTTTATCTAATTAATGTCTCTTGTCGAAAGCATATAAATGGATCATGTTTTTAAAATCCATTCTGATATTTCTGTCTTTTAATTGGAGAATTTAATCCATTTACATTTAAAGGAATTACTGGTAAGAAAGGATTTTTTTTTCTGCCACTTAACTATTTATCTATTTATTTTCTGTATGATTTATATACTTTTTATTCCTCACTTCCTCCACTATTGCCTTTTTTTTTAATCTGGTTGATTTGTTTCTTTTTTCTTTTTGTAGTGTTCTCTTTTGATTACTTCCCTTCTTCTTTCCTTTTCTGTACATATTTCAGTGATTCTCCAACCCAATATGAATAATACCAACTAAATTTCAATAATATACACTCTGCTCTTATACATGTCTGTCCCTCCCCCTTTATATTGTTATTATCACAGATTGCATCCATATACATTATGTGCCCAGTAACATAGATTTATAGTTAATATTTTGTGCATTTGTCTCATATAAGGGAAGAAAAGAAGAGTTACAAGCTAAAAGTACAATAATACTGACTTTTATGTTTACCTATGTAGTTACTTTTAACAGTGTTTTTTGTATCTTCACATGACTTTGAGTTACTAGTTACTGTCCTTTCATTTCAGTGGAAAAAATTCCCTTTATCATTTTTTCTAGGGCAGGTTTATTAGTAACACACTCTTCTTAGCTTTTATTTATCTTGGAATGTCTTACATTCGTCTTCATTTTTGAAGGATAATTCTGCTGGATATAGAATTCTTATTTGGCAGTATTTTTTCTTTTTGAACTTAAGTATGTGATCCCATTACTTTCTAGCCTCTATGTTTTCTGATGAGAAATCAGCTGTTAGTCTGATTGAGGATACTTCTATGTGATAAGTTGTTTTTCCTTTGCTGCTTTCAAGATTCTGTCTTTAACTTTTGACAATTTGACTATGTCTCATGGATCAATTTGAGTTGATCCTACTTGGAGTTTACTGAGCTCCTTAGATATGTAGATTTGTATAGCTTATTAAATTTGGAAAGTTTCTGCCTATTATTTTTCAAGTATTCTCTTTTCCTTCTGGAACTCCAACAGTATGTATGTTGGTCTACTTGATGGTACCCCTGGAAGATCTGTTCACTTTTCTTTATTCTTTCTGCTCCTCAGATTGGATCATTTCAATTGTCTTATTTTCATGTTTATTGATTTTTTCTTCTGACTGCTCAAATCTGCTCTTGAACCCCTCTAGTGAATTTTTCATTTTAGTTATCATACACTTCAGCTCCAGAATTTCTACTCAGTTCATTTTAATAATTTTGATCTCTTTATTGATATTCTCATTTTGTGTCTCATTTTCATGTATCTTTTTCCTTTTTTTCTTTAACTCTCTGAGAATGTTTAAGACAGTGGCTCTAAAGTCTTTGTATAATAAATCCAATGTCTGAGCTTCCTTGGGGATAGTTTCTGTCAATTATTGTTTCACTGAATGGGTCATATTTTCCAGTTTCTTATATCTTTTGTGATTTATTTTTTGTTGTCAAAAACTGACATTTGAACACTATAATGTGTTGTCTCTGGAAATCAAATTCTCTCCCTTCCTCAGGGTTTGCTGTTCTTGTTTGTTGAAGAGTTAGCTTGTGTTCACCCAGTGTTTTTACTGAGAGTTCCTTGAACATGGGAAAGTTGAAAACAAAAAACAAAAAACAAAACAAAACAAAACTTTCCCATTTTTTCAGTTGGGCTCTGGGTAGGGATATTCCTTTAACACTTAGCTAGGCCATTTGAAATTCTTCTTCAGCCTTCTCTTCCTGGTTGCACTGAATATATGTATTAGCCAGTGGTGCGATCTACAGATCTCCTCAGGTCTTTCCTGAGCAAGCATCTTGTCCTCGGCATGGGATGGCTTTCTAAATGTCCCTGTGTTCATGAGTACTGTTGAATTTGAATGCCCTAATTTCCCAGTGAATTTCTGTCCCCAGCTTTAGATGGTTTATTGTATGTACCAACTATAATCTTTGGCCTCAGGCAGTTGCATGTTGTTTGTTTACCTTACCATGTTTTCAAGCAATGTCCACTTATTTTCTGTTTTGGGTTCTAGGTTAGGAAAAGTAGAGATGAATGCCTTGAATTAGTCCTTCAGCTAAACCCAGACAGATTAGAACAAACACAATGATTGCCAGTGATCAGGGTTCCACCTTCAGAGGGTGAGCTGCTGTCTTCAAGTACAGGGGCAAGTAAAAATGTCATAGAATTGTCTTGTAATTTTAAAGATGTTTTACCATTTGCCTTTTAAAAAAATTTTATTAAACATTTGCTTGGTTGCTGTAAACCTTTAACTGTTTTCTAAAGTTCTAACAAAGTTGGTCTGACTGTTTGAGTAGTTTTTTCAGTGTTTCTGTGGAGGTATGGGAGTTTGGAACTGCCTACTCTGCCATTTTACTGATGTCCCTCTTTCCACAGATTTTGATATATTGCATCTTACACACACACACACATTTTTCAGATATACATGTAAATCTAAAAACACATATGCACTTTTATATTGAAGTAATTGTAGATTCACAAGAGATTGGGAAGAAATGTAGGGAAGTCACATGCATCCTTCCCTCCAGTCTTCCCCAAAATTAACATCTATTGAACTGTAGTACAATATCAAAACCAATAAATTGACATTGGTAAGAACCATCCTCTCCCTCCATCTCTAACCCCCTGGCAACCACTAGTGTGTTTTCATCTCTGTAATTATGTTATTTCATTAATGTTACATAAATAGAATTATGTAATCAGCATCCTTTTGGGTTTGTTTTTTTTTCCACTCAGCATAATTTCCATGAGGTTTATTAAAGTTATTGTGTATATCAATAGTTTGTTCTTTTTTTAAATTGCTGAATAATATTCCATGGCAAGGATATATCATAGTTTGTTTAGCTATTTACCCATGAAAGGAGTTTTAGATGATTTCCAGTTCGGGGTACTTATAAAGCTGCTATGAACATTCTTGTGCAATGTCCTGCATGAAAATAAATCTTCAGTTCTCTGGGATAAATGCCCAAGGATGCAATTGTTGAGTTGTATGGTAAGTACATGTTTAGTTTTCAAAGGAACTGCCAAACTATTTTCCAAAGTGGCTATATCATTGCTACTAACAATGTATGTGTGATCCGTATCTAAGAAAGCGATGCCTAATCCAAGTTCATAGAAATTTACTTCTAACTTTTCTTCTAAGAGTTTTATAGTTTTAACTCATATTTAGGTCTATGATTCATTTTGGGTCAAGTTTTTGTGTTGTATGAGGATCACAAATAGTTTTAGGGTCCCACAAAAATGTTTTAAATCTTTAAAATAAAATTAAAAAGTATACTTGGATTACATTAGTCTTTATACCAACACAGTTGTAAAATATAATTTTTGATTTTTTTTTTTTAAGGAAGAAAGGGCCTCTGAGGTTTTCTGACATCAAATACTTGGTGTCTTTACACACCAGTTCTCTAACACCAACTGGGTATGCAACAATTCAATTTTGACCCTAACTCCAGAAGTAAGCTCAGAGCCCACAGGTTAAGGGCTGAGTTCCACAAGACTGCCCCTACTTCAGATACCAGTCACCAGTCCTATGGGCCACTTGTACTTCTGATTGACCAAATTTGAGGATTCTTACAATCTCCTTCTCAAGTTTGATAATTCACTAAAACAATTCACAGAACCCAGGAAAACACTTTACTTAACATTTACCGGTTTATTATAAAGGAAATAACTCAGGAACAGCCAATGGAAGAGGTGCATTGGGTGAGGTATTGGGGGAGGAGATGCAGAGCTTCCATGCTCTCTCCTGGCCCCCTAACTCCCAGTACTTCCACATATTCACTACCCTCCCTCTAATCATGTGTTTGGTCTTTCTAGTGATAACTCCCATCCAGAAGTGACCTACCGTGTTTCCCTGAAAATAAGACCTAGCCAGACAATCAGCTCTAATGCATCTTTTGGAGCAAAAATTAATGTAAGACCTGGTCTTATTTTACTATAATTTAAGACCAGGTCTTATATAATATAATATAATATAATATAATATAATATAGTATAGTATAGTATAGTATAGTATAATATAACATAACATAATATAATACAATATAATACCAGGTCTTATATTAATTTTTGCTCCAAAAGATGCATTAGAACTGATTGTCCGGCTAGTTCTTATTCTTGGGGAAACAGGATAGGAGACCCACTCTTAGTCACCTCATCAGCATACACTTAGGTGTGTTGGAAAGGGACTAATTATGAATAACGAAAGATGATCCTACCAGGAAATTTCAAGTGTTTTAGGAGCTCTGTGTCTGGAACCAGGAACAAAGTTGATTAGATTTTTTATTATGCCACAATCTCTAGAAGGCAAAAAGGCCTAAGGCCACAGAAATCTTAATATGGTCCTGTCATTTGAGTAGCCTTCTCAGCAGTTCCTTTGTGCAATTATGGCAGTTTGGAGTAGGTGGTGATAGTGGAGATCCAGTGAAGTGGAAAGGCTTGGAATGTATTTTAGAGGCACAGTCATCTGGACTGGCTAATGGATTGGATGTGAGAAGTGAATGAAAGAGAGGAACCAAGGATGATTTCCAGATTTTTGGTTTGAACAACTGGGTGAATGATGGTGCCATCAACTGAGAATACTGGGAAAGAAGCAGGATTGGGGATAAAAATCAAGGCTGTCTTTGACATGAGTTTGAGATGACTATGAGTCATGAAGTAGATATATTAAGTAGCTAGTTGGATTTGTGAATCTGGGTTTTGTTGGAGAGGTCTGGGCTGGACAGCAATTTGAAAATCATTAGTTTATAGACTTAAAGTCAAGGAGTTGGAGGACATCACCTGGGGAGAGTAAAACAGAGAAAAGAAGGACTGAGCCCTGGAACACAGCCTTACCATTTAAAGATTAATCTTAATCTTACCATTTAAAGATTAAGCCAAAGGGGAGAAATCAAAGGATTTTGAAAAGGAGTCCCATTGAGGTAACAGGAAAGTCTCGATGGTGAGATATTGAGGGAAGTTCAGGGGAAAAAGGGTTTCAAAAGAAAGGAAGCTTAGTTTGCTCATTTAGTCTATTCTTTAGATTCCACATGTAAGTGAAATCATGTGGTATTTGTCTTTCTCCTTCTGATTTATTTCACTTAGTAAAATGTTCTCTAGGTCCATGCCTATCGTTGCAAATGGTGAGATTTCATTCTTATCATTTTGTAAGGGTGTAAATGTCTAATTATTACATTGTTTTGCACACCTGAAACTAACTAAATAAATAAATAAATAAAACAAATAAAAATAAATAAATAAACACGAAAGGAAACTTGTCACTTGCTTGCAATTCTGCTGAGAGGTCAATTTAGATAAGAATAGAGAATTGGCTGTAGGCTTTGGAAACAGGGAGATCATTAGTAATCTAGATAAGTGATCTTGAGGGAAGTCAAACCTGGATCAGAGTAGGCTGAGGAGTGAACGTCAAGTGAGGAAGTGGAAACAGCACAGTAGAGAGAGCTTGAAAAACTTTTCTGAGAATTTATGCACTGAAGAGAGCAGAGAAATAGGGCAGTTCTGGAGGCAACTTTGGAGTCGACAGAGGTTTGTTTTAGATGGGAGGTACTTCAGTATGTTTATATACTGATAGGAGTAATCTGTCAGAGAGTGGGGAAATAATGATGCTGGAGGGTGAGGTAATTGGAGGAATAAAATCTTTAGGAATGCGGGAGTGAAAGGAATCCAGGTCACTGGTGGATGGACTGGCCTTTACAGGCACAGGAACACTTCATTCATGGTAACCCAAATGTTACCAATGCCTGTAAGAGTAGTTTTCTATGGTGAAAAGATAAGGGAGTTTTTTTCTTTCTTTTTTTGCTGAGATGTGAGGCAAAGTTGAGCAGCAAAAAGTGAGGGTTGGGGAGAAGGTATAGGAAGTTTTCAATAGAGAGGAAAAGGTGTGAAATATTCTTTCATCATGTCTACTTAAATGTTAATTTAGTGGAGGAAGCCCTTTCAGGATTAAATACAGCTCCTCCTGACCCCTTTTCCTCTCCCTAGACCATTTACTCTTTTCTGGTACTCATCACCAGTTGTAATTGTATCATTATTGGTTGTCTGTTCCCTGATTTGAAAACTACAGGTGGGCAGGGACTCTGTTGTATTTAATTTCCCAATGTATATATAGACTTTAGAAACTGGGCCGGAACATGGTCACTAATTAAGGACTTGCTGACACAAAGAAGTTAATGAATTAACATCTTCAGAATTTTGTCTTAGGCCACCCCAGTTAAGTGCTTGCTTGGGCAGGTTACTTTTCTTCTCTGAGCTCTCATTTCTGAATATGTATCACGGGAATTGTAAACTCTTCCCTGCCTACCTTACTGGATTGTCATGAGGATCTGAGCTAATAAACCTGGAAATGCCTTCACCAAGTGATCTTTAAACGTAAGGGATTGTTTTTTTAAGTCTACACGTAGTGTCGTAGGTAGCAGGTGCTGAAAAGGACTTGCTGATTGGGGGAGGGGGACATTATTGTTTCATGTGACAGTAGCCATCGAAGCTTTGCTGAAGGGATACTCAAGCTGCGGAGGGCGGGACTCAGGCCAGCAGCCCTCTCGTTACGGCCTTTCTCTTGGAGGCGCTAGCCAGGCTAGGATGGGGGTTGGGGAGGCCGAGGGGGGAGTAACTGTCAAATCTCCCTGCTTGGCGCCATTATTTAAATAGTACGTGTCCGTTTCGCAGCTGTACGTGCCAGGGGCGGGGCTCTGAGCTCCAGAAGTGAGGAGGAGGCCGGGGGCGGGCCGGGGAGGTGGAGGGGCGAGAGGGGCCGGGCCTAGGCGGGGCCAGGCTGGCTAGATGGGCGGGTCTAGCGACGGCCCCTGGCGAGGTTCAGTGCGCTTGCGCTGACAGACGCAAGATGGCGGACAGTGCGGAACTAAAGGTAAAGCGCAGCTCGAATTCACTTCTAATATTTGGCCGCGGAGACGGCGCCGCTGGTGCCAGGGGGGATGGGTCCGACCCTGGGGGGCCGCTTGAGCCTGACTCCACCCGGGTCTGGAGTTGTAGGGAGGAGCGGCGCACCAGGCCTCAGCTGAGGGAGCCCGGCAGCGGCGGGCCGCGGGCCCCGGGTGCCTCGGGGGCGCTGACGGGTCGTCCCCGGCGTGTTATTGTTGTGGGCGCCTCTGGTGGGGGTGGTGAGGGAAGAGATCCGGAGTCGGGAGGTGGGGGCTGCGGCTACCCCTGGGGCTCGGCTTCCTCCGCGTCCAGTCAGCCTCCCCGCCCCCCATGGGGAGCGGGGGCTAGGACAGGGTGTACATGTAGGGGGGATTGGGAAAGCTCCCCGCCGCCGCTTCCTCTTCCTCCTTTGCACTCCCGGGCTCCTGTCAGGCGCTCTTCCTCAGACCCCCGGGAACTTGGCTCCGGCCGCCCCGCCCCTCCATTGCTCCCTGCCGCCCCCGCCCGGGACTTGGCTTTCCCCAGCTGCCCGCCTGTCAGGAGGCGCCCGAGGTGGCCCGCTGGTGGGCAGCGCGATCCTGGGGCGATGGGGTGGGGATGTGGGGAGAAGCTCCAGTAAAGTTTAGTGAGCTCCGGGCCGGTGTTGGGGTTCAGTTGAGGGATAGCGGGGGAGTCTGCCTGGGCGGGACGTTACTCTCTCTCTGATTTTGGGCAACCGGGGGGAGAAACCCCCTCTTTGGAAGCAGTAGTGGGTGGTGGGAAGTACCTCTCTCTTCTTTATCCTCTCTTCCTTTGGCTGGTGTGGAGGGTGAGAGGGCCCTTTGGGGGTCTGTGCACACACCATGATGGCGATGCTATAGCTGATGGAGGTGAATGGTTCGTGTTTATATCCCCCCGTTGCCTTTTGTTTGTAGGGACATCTTGCTGGCCATATTGATTTGAACGAAATTCTTCCCTCATCCTACTTCAACCCCCAATAAATAGAACGTTCCTCCGTTCCTCTCAACTGTACCAATTACTCACGCCTCGCGAAATTGGATGAAAGGGTGCCCCCCTTTTCCCCGCTCTTTCTCCCACCCCAATCTTCTTTACCTGATGATGGCTTCTTTACCGAAGCAAGTATACCACTACACAAGCAGTTGGGGGAGGGGGGTGGAACCCTTATGATTGGATTGTGACAAATGGGGCTCCGCTTGAATAATTTTGGTTTAGTAGCAGGCAGTTTTTAACTAACGCGTATTATTTCAAGGCTCTGAACGCGATCTTCCTTCTCTGTGGCTTCCTTGTGTGTGAACCAAGCAGCTGGTTATATCCTGACCCAGAGAACTGACATCTCTATCAGTGGAGATTGGGATATATAGTTGTAAATCTTTGAGGGGGTCCTGTTTTTATAATTAATAAAAATCATTTAAACAGTTTTCTCCGTTATAATGTAACGACAACTTCTACAGCAACCAAACACCAGGTTTGTTCCTGCAGAGTTTTTCTGTGGAAAGCTTCGCAGAAAGATCGTTTCGCCCAATGTGAACATTTATGTTAACGTTCCAAAATTTGTATATTAAGGCACTGTCTTTGACTGCTATTCTTTTTTCATTTACTGCTAATTACAAATTAATTTGAGCGAGAGCAGATTTAGAATGGTTAGTTTTCGTTTTTTTTCCATTTTCAAACTATTGGCTGAAATGAAAAAGCCTCAGGAATTAGAATATTTGGAGGTAATTAACTCTTGAAATAAAGAGTACTACACAACTTTAAGATACATGTTTTCTGTAGTTTTACTCTTAAAAAGAGTCACTATGTGATCTTTGCCTGATAATATTTATTTTGTAGAAATCCTTTCGAATTGTAGCTAATCAATTCTGGTATACATGGACCACACAGTAAAGCTGAAAAGCTTGTGCTGGCTATATTGTCATTCTTGATGCTGTCCACAGAAACTGGTATGGAAAGCACATGCTGGGAGATTTCCTCCTTTGTTCTTTCTCATTTTAAGAAACTGCCTTTGGGGATAGATCAGATCCCTGGTGTGAGTCTTGTTAGGTAAAGTTTCTCTTTACAAAAATGAGCCTGTATCAGATAAACGCTAAACAGTTGGGGGAAACATTTTTCTAAAATTGTTCTTTTTCGCTCTCTCCAAAATCTACTTGAGTTTTTCCAGAGGAGTTGTTTTCTACTTTTATGTTCCCGTTGTACAGTTTTTTCAAATTATATAACTGTTTTGACGTACTGGTCTGTCATTGCATGTGCCCAATTCTTTGAGGAGCTGTGATAAATTGCTTAACTAGTGAGCTGTATTAAAATTTTTGTTACTACTTGATTGTGGATAGATTTGCTATTCTTATTTTTGGAGGGTGAGATGATCTTAGGAACGCCTACCATAGTTATTTTAGAATGTGTGTATATAATTTTCTGTACAGTAAGCTTTGGAAGATAGTCTTTTTGGAAATTATATTTTCTGATGGTTTTTTTATTAGTGGTTTTTGAAGGTGAATAGCATTTATTCCTACCATGTTTCCCCGAAAATAAGACCTAGCCGGACAATCAGCTCTAATGCGTCTTTTGGAGCAAAAATTAATATAAGACCCGGTCTTGTTTGCTATTAGACCGAGTCTTTATAATATAACATAATAAATATAATACCGGGTCTTGTATTAATTTTTGCTCCCAAAGACTCATTAGAGCTGATTGTCCGGCTAGGTCTTATTTTCAGGGAAACACAGTTAATAAGACAGGAAAAGTCAGAGTACGAGTTAAGAAAAACCAAGATTTTTCAAAGTTTCAGGTGAAAATACAGTACTTCCAATGGATATCCAACTAGAAGGCTTTGAATAAATGCAGTGACTTTTTTGTTACCTTCACAACCTACATTTCATTTCGCTGTGGATTGTATTCATAATTATTTTCCTTATGGTCCATTTTAGTGAGTTCCTTTTAAATCTGTAACAAATCTGCAAAGATCAGATGGGGAAAGTGGATAGATCTGTATCTTCTGTAGGAATAGTGCAAGCCGCAACACTTAAAGATATTGTCAATAAAAATTGGATTGTGAGTCATACATATCAAAAAGAGTTCTCTGTGCACATTTGTTTATGAAAGGTTTAATTTTTCATTAGGGGAATACCCATAAATGACATTTGTGAGAATGTAGAGTGAGCATTTTATTACCTTTAGGAACTTAAAAGCAGGGGGGTGTGATGACCTGATGATCTTGGAAGTTAATAATCTGACAGTTTCAGGTAGCTCCTCTTAAAATGCTTTTTTCCCCCCATTACAAATGTTGTTCGAATTACAATTCGTATCAAGTTATATTGCCATTTTAGCTAATGGGAGGAACAGTAGGAAGGAAGTTGTTCATCATTTTAGTGGAGTAAATAATGGAATTCAATAGGAAGAGAAACCATACTTTTAAAACCATACTTTTAAAAGTATCAATAAGCATCCCAGTAAATTCTGTTGTCATATTCTGCCTCTTTATTTTCAAGAAATAGCCACTCAATTTTGATCTTTGGGATATAATTTGTCTGCTTTTATTTCAGATAGAAGCAAATAAATATGACAATTTATTCATGGATTTGATTTGAATCTCCGTAACTTTTGTCAGGTGCCACATTTAGATGGCTTTTAAGTCACCATTTTTATGAACATTTTAAAACAATTGATAAAACACTTTAGTTTTTAAGGATTTCATACAATTGTTTTGAAATGGTGCCTTTTCCTGGGTGATTGTATTGTCCTTCTCTTCAAAGAGTCTCGTGTAATCCCTGTTGATTGCTGTGGTGCTTAGTCGTGAGTCCATAGCTGATTAACCTTGGGTGTCTTCTGGTGAACTCCATCAACATGCTGTTGCTGAGGCTTTTGAGTTTAGTGTAATTCGTACCTTTTCTTGCTGGTAGCTAGGGATAAAAATATTAAATAGTTGTAGTTGGAACTGGGAAGAAGTATCTAAGTTTCTGAAAAACTGGGAGTTTACGATGAGATGTAGCTTTTAAAAATAAACAAAATCTCTGTTTCATTATTTCATAGAATTAGTCGTAGTGTTTTCTGAAGTATTCTGCTATGGCATTAAGCGCCCCCCTCCTTTTTTTTAACTATTTGAATAATATATATAGTACTTCGCAGTTCATAATGTATCATATTGTCTCATTTGATCTTTCCAACAGTTCTTTGAGGTAGGAAAGGCAGGTAAATCTCCCTTTTATCTCTAAAGAGAGCTCAGAAAGGGTAAGCGACTAGCACAAGGTCATGCAAATAAAGGTGGCAGGAACTTCACCCCAGGTCTTGTGATTTCAAAGTCCTGTGGTACTGTATAGGCTGCCTTAGCGGTGCCCTGTTCTGGAGCCTTTTCCAGCGCCTCACTCACTAAGAATTCTAGTGATGTTGTTGCTAATATAACTTGGATTTTTTTACAAGGAAGATTTTGGAGTTTGTTGGGATCATAGACATTAATTCTTGCAAATATCATTTTGCTTGGGAAAAATTTCAAAATACTGAAAAGTATGTAGAAAAATAAACAGCACCTGTAATCTCAGCACTTAGAAATATCATGGTTAACATCTGGGTTTCTATCTATTTAGACTTTCTGTGAACATACGGGTTTGTATATTCATCACAAAAAGAGATCACACTAGTCTTCATTTATAATCTATTTTCATGGCTCTCTTTTCAGGTTAGTAAACATAGGTCTATACGATCATTTCAAAGGTAACGTTATTTTATTCCACTAGTCCCTTATCATTGGACAATTAGATTATTTCCACTTTTTTTGCTATTTTAAACAATGTCTTGACAACAGCCTGATATAAAAGTTTTCAAATATTTAATTCTAACTAAGTATATTAATATGACAGACCTTTTGGTATTTTAGGGAGCAATGCAGTGGTATTTTGATTGGATGGAATGTGAGTGAAATAAGTGATTCCTGATTTGATATCAAGTAATTCTTGATATCATCTATACCTTTATTGTTTGTTTTCATAAACCTATCAGTATTATTATTTTATGGCAGAGATAGATTTTATAAAATGTAAGTAAACATTGCTTCTGAATCAGAACATTTGATAAGTATGAAATAGATTATGAAATAGCATGTATAATTTATTTCAAATGTTTGATTATGGAAATTATTTCACAATCAATTATTGCAAGATTATGTACCTTGTTTAGATGCTCATCTGTTTTTAACTGGCATTAAAAAACAGCTCTGCTGAACATTAATATAGAGAAAGTGGAAATGAAAATTTGCCTTACTCGTTATTTTAATCTCACAGAGAAGTGTTGTCATAGTACTAGATTGGTAAGTAGCATTGCTTCCAGGAGACTGTTACAGAAAGGATGTTACATAGGCAATGAAAACATTTTTCTGTTTTAAAAAGGAAACTTTATAGGTTAAATCAATTAATAAATGCATATGTGAATTGAGTCAAGAATATTATTTGTGCAACATCTGAAAAATATTGCATTATAGAAGGAACAATTGGTAAAATTAAAAGTGTGAAATTGGTCATAGTATAAATTGGATATGTCAAATTTAGTCCTCACCTAAACCTGCATTTATGTAACAAATTGTATCATTAGAATTTTTTTTAAATAGGTGATAGAGAAATTTAAAGGTACTTAGTTATCCTTTACTATCAAATTTATAAGCAGTGCTAATTGCCATACACGTTGTGCTTCTCGAACTACAAAATATTTGTTACTACAATTCCCCTTCCATGTTAAAAATTGTGGAACTCCCATTGCTTTTGATTCCCTCAACCCTTGGCTTCATTGGTATCCCATGAAAAGATAACTCCTCCCTCAGAATTTTCTGGTAAACATTTTTGCCATGCATTTCTAAAATTCATCAAAGTGAAGAAACCACCTTTTAAAATTTTCTGCTTCACCTTGGATCGAGCAAGCAAAACAAACATAAACTATGAACATTATTACGAAGTAACTTTGAAATATCACTAACACTCACAGGACTGTTGCACATATTCCTATTTTTTAAAACTTCATCTCTTTTTTACCTTTCCTACTGTTCTCTGCGTTCAGTTTCCTCCCTTTGGTTGCCAGGTTAATTTTCTCCAAGCACTGCTTTCATTCTGTCACTCCAATGGCTTTCCATTGAAAACAGGATAAAGTTTTAACTCTTGGTTTGGTACCCAAGATTTTCTGTAGTCTGAACCCAGTCCACTTTGTGTGTGTGTGTGTGTGTGTGTGTGTGTGTTGTCTCCTCCATTATATTGCAAAAGTCCTTAACTTGAAGCCAGAGCTGTTAGTTTGCTTCTTTTTATTGACTAGTGTTCTGCTTTGTACACCACTCTATTCTCCCCTATCCCTTCCCTGTGGACACAATAGGTACTTAAGATTTGTCAAATGAACAAATTATGTTCCAGATTTCTGTTAGTGAGGGGCCTGTTGCACACGTCTGTTCATCAGTCTAAATTGTAAATGTTCTGAGATAGGGTCATATCTTCACAATTTATTTTTTTTACGGCTATTTCTTAGAGGAACTTGAGGAACATTAAGTCCGCAATAATTTATGAAAGACTGTTTTAGGTTTATTTACATTTCTTTACCGTATATAAATAACAAAGACAGTTTTCTTTGTAATGATATGGCAGTAAAATAATGTAAAATTTTAACAGCCTTCATTATCTTCACCACCCCCCCGCAACTATTTTAGTATCCTCTTTTTTTTTTTTGGTGGGGAGAGCATAACAGCTTTATTGAAATATAATTTACATACTATGCAGTTCATCCATTTAAAGTGCACAATTATATGGTTTTTAACATATTCACAAGTTGTGCAACCATCACCACAACCAATTTTAGAATATTTTTCTTACCCCCGAAAGAAATCATGCACCCTTCAACTATCACCCCCACTGCCCCCAACTCACCTCATCCTTAGGCAACCGCTAATCTACTTTCTGTGTGTAGATTTGCCTGTTTTGGACATTTCATATAAATGGAATCAGATATAGAGCCTTTTGTGTCTGAGCTATTCATTTTGCTTTGTGGGCATTTAATTATGTGTGTCTGTAATATTTGTAATTTATTGTATGCGTATGTATCTAGGTGCAGAACAAACTAGGCACATAGAAGGAACTCAGTATTTACTAAATGAATGTACATGTACATAAATATATTTTCTAAAAACGTAAATGGGATCATACTATATATAGTATCCTGTCACTTGCCTTTTTCACTTACCACATATTGAAGATCTTTTCATGACATGTTCCAAAATGAGATAGGCTCATTATTTTTAACAGTAAATATTTCATATGTATGTTAACATAGGTTTACCTCTTGGACTTATCAATGTATAGGTCTAAAAATTCTTAACTTGTTTTGATGGTTTTGTTACACTGCTTTTTAAGAAAATAATTGCCATATTTAAGGTAACCTCTATAGTATTAATTTTGGGGTTCCACTTAAAAAAAGAAATGAAAACTATAACAGGTAATGCTGAAGGAAAAATGGAATGTAGGGTCTTATGGGGTTTTGGCAAGACATAGCCAAAGCAGTTCATTTTTTTTTTTTAATTTTTATTGGGGAATATTGGGGAACAGTGTGTTTTTCCAGGACCTGTCAGCTCCAGATCAAGTCATTGTTTTCAGTCTAGTTGTGGAAGGCGCAGCTCACTGGCCCATATGGGAATCGAACTGGCAACCTTGGTGTTAGGAGCAATGTGCTCTAACCAACTGAGCCAACCAGCTGCCCCCAAAGTAGTTCATTTTGTATTTGGGTTTCTGAATGTGAGCATGCCTGTTTTTAGCTTCATGGCATAGTGCTTAAAATAGAACTTAACATGCCGTCTTGTGCTTTGGTGAATTTTAAGACTTTTTCTTGTAGTCATGTAGGTCTAACCTTAAAAAAAAAAAGATCTGAAAGATTTCAGGATAAATATTTTTCTCACTTTAAAAATTATCATTCTGGTCTATGGGCTTCTGTAAGTTACCCAAGAAAGGCAATGTAGAGGCACCTAGCTAAGATTCTAGCTTATGATGGGTACTTGGTAATTATTCGTTATTTATTCAAGAAGTCTCTATCATACTCTGTCATTTGTTATCTGTTTGAGTTCTAACAGTGTGTAACAGGCTACCAGTGGTTTGAGTATATCACCAAGTATGTGTGTATTTAAGCACTCTTGTTATAATGGAATATTTACTAAAAATTATCTTTTGTTATCATACAAGTAATTCATCATCTATTACAGTGGCTCTCAAAGTCTATTTCCCAGTTCCATGGTGGTTCTCCAGACTCTTTCTGAGGGGTTCTCCAGGTCAAAGCTATTTTCCTAATAATAATAAGGCATTATTTGGTGTATTTGCATTTGCAAACTAAACAGTGGGTAACATTGCTGTTGCTTTAGCAGGAATTAAGGCAGTGGCACTAAACTGTGCAAGTTTAGTACTTTACCTTGCACTTGAAATTAAAATATAAATGCCAGTTACACTTATTGTCCTTGATGAAACAATGCAACTTAATAATTTTATTAGGTCTCATTCCTTGAATACATTTAAAAATGTATTCTGTATGATGAAATGGAAAGTACCTGTAAAGCACTTTACGAATACCAAATCCAACGGTTAACTCAAGGAAAAGAACTTGTGCAGTTGTTAAATGTGCACTGAACTAGCTGCTTTTTAAAATGGAATACCATTTTTATTTGACATTGTATATATGAAGTTCAATAAAAGAAAGCTTTTACTGACAGCCTTTTTTTCCTGGCCATATTTGTTTTATTTAGTTATTATTATTGAAAGAAATTTTGTCATATAGAGGAGTGTTGAAAAATGATCAGAACTGTCACAGCCCAGAGGAGCCTAAGGAGACATGACCACTAAATGCAATGTGGTACCTTGGATGGGATCTTGGAACAAAAAAAAAAGATGTTAGGTTAAAAACTAAGGAAATCTGAATAAAGTAGACTTTAATAATAATGTGTCAATATTGGTTCATCGTATGTAACATGAATGCAATACTAATAATGGGGAAACTGCGTGTTGTGTATAAGGGAACTCTCAATGTCTGTAAATCTAAAACAGTTTTAAAATGAAAAGTTTAAAAACAAAAAGATTAGCTACTGGGTAGATATGCTGGGTACATCATTGCTTAAGAGAGCCAAAACCTCAGTTTTGAAATCTGCTAACCCAAGGGGTCTTCTGTAGTCCCTTCCTGTTTTCATGCCTCCCATGTAGTTCTCCACAATCCCTCTAGGCCATCAGCCTTTGAGTTATGACTGTCTTCTCAATTTCTTTCCTCTAATCCAGCTGTTACAAAGTGTGGTCTGTGGACCCCTGTTAATCCCCAAAACCATTTCAGAGGATGTGTCAAAACTGCTTTCATCATAATACCAGGACGTGGTTTGCTTTTCCCCTAGGTTGACATTTGCTCTGATGGTGCAGTGAGGGGAAAAACTGCTGGCACATCAGCATAAGTTAAGGCAGTGGCCGCGTGTCGTACTGGTAGTCACTGCACTATTCACCACTATGCACGCTCAGTCAAAAAAAACCCAGCCAGATTCACTTAAGAATGTCCTTTATGAAGCAGTAAAAGTTTTAGTTTTATTAAATCTTGACCCTTGAGTACATGTCTTTTTAATACTATCCTGTATGATGAAATGGAAAGTGTGAGGAAAGCCCTTCTAAAGGCTGAAGAATAATCATCTTGAGGAGAAGCATTTGTGCATTTGTTTTGGGTTGCAAACTGAAACCCCCACTTTTTTCATGAACATTTTTACATGAAAAAACTCAATACTGACGAAGTGTGATTATTTAGACTTGGGTATTCAGCAGACATTTTCTCAAAAGTAAACAAAGTGAGCCTGTCACTGCAAGAAAAACAACTGACTATTTTTGTTGCTAATGATAAAATTCAAGCCAAAATAGAATTTTGAAGACTTGTATTTGCTACTGTGAGCTTGACAGCTTCTCGGTACTTGATCTTTTAAAAAAAATACAATCAGTGGTAATAATGACTGTGATATATTGAAGTTGTGTAGTGCAAGTGTCAACATTTGAAAGAACCATGTAACTCAGTGAACCAGTGTTTTCTAAATAACCAATGCTTAGTGTTACAAAATTATGCATGGGTGAAAAAGAGCCATTTGAAATGGAAGATAGACCAATGGATTTCAATATATCAGAGTAGGAACTGTTCATAGATAGGGTTTTAGATTCCATATTGTAACACCCTTTAAGAAACTGCCACTGTTTAGTTTTGGTGAGGGATCAAAGAATATCCACAGTTGTGTGAAAAGGCTATTGAAATACTTAATCTTTTTCCAGCTACATATCTGCGGGAGTCTGAATTTTCTTCATATAGTACTTCAGTCAAAACAACCTAATGTAGCAGATTGAATGTAAAAGCGGATATGAGAATCAGGCTCTATTTATTAAGTCAGACATTTAAGAGATTTGCAAAAATGTAAAACACTGACAGTCTTCTCACTAAATTTTTGGTTGTTTTGTAATATAATTTAAAAAAATTTAATACGTGATTTATGCTAACAAGTAATGACTATTATTTTTAAGTGATACTAAATGTTTAAAAAATTTCTGTTTTTAATTTCTAATACAGTAAATATGAACGGATTTAATCATCGTTCTTTTGGGGGGTACCCCATTTTCAAGACTATAAAAGAGTCCGAGAACCTGAACACTGTTGAGAACTGAACACTCTTTTTACAAGATTCATAGTACAGGAGTCTATTTTAAAATAGGAATATCTTTTTCACCCATGATATTTCTTATAATTTAAAAGAAAAAACAGTTTGCTTATAGATAATAGTGATCCATTTACAAGGCAAGTTTGCTAAGCAGAAACTGCTTAATTGTATTTTTATAAAAAATGTTAAGCAATAATGGCTTGCATTGCATTGAATGAATGTGCTCCAAATACTTTAAATTAGTAACGGTGTGGGAATGGTATAACTTTTTATTTTCTCACTGTTATGCCTCAATCCTTGATTGCCGTTTTTTCTGAGGTAGGAGATGGAAATAGCTTGGATAAATGAAAAATCCATACAGATGCCCCCTAACCTAATTTTATAGCCAACGATTTCCTCTTCAGATCTTATTAGCTCTTACCAAATATCTAAGTTGATTGATTTGCATTCGACCTATTTTGTTTTCTTTCCCTCTTGTGGAATTAATGTAGGATATAGAAATTACAGGATCTAGCAATTATAAGACTGAATGCTTTTCAATTTCTTTCTACCTTTCCTTAGAGTTGTATTTGAAAAACTTCAGCCTGTGTATTCCTCAAGCATCTTTCCTTAGAGTGTCAAAGTAAGACTGGAAAAGGAAGATTTTTGTTGCAAAAGTTACTCCAATATGTGATTTCAAAGTAAAGTAACATCTTAAAGTTGAAAGATCTTTTTTAAAAAAGTATGATATTTTGTGTCTAATTGAATCCTAATTAGGGAAGAGAACATAAATTTAAGATAGCCATTAGTTTTCACCCTGAATTTAGATAGTAATCCCAGGAATAGTTTAGACTAATAGGAAGGATGAACAGTGAAAATTAATAACCCTTAATTCCAGACTATTTTTAAAAAGTTACTTCTTGGTATATGTGGCAACTATTTAAAAACAGTTTTTCCAAGCGGCAACACTGCTGTACCCAATAGACAGAGTGTTAGAGAAGATGCGTTTGTAATTAGCAGCAGCATCTGCTCGTAAACAAAATGTGCTTGTAAGTATTGAATAGTTTGTACTATTGAGTAGGTTCAACTTTGCTACGTATAGTTTGGTTGGTGATTGTTGAGAACATACTTGATTGTAGGTAAATACTTCTTACTCCACTGAGTTATTAGTTTTCTGAATCTGCTGATCTTAACAGGTGATTCTATTGAATGTGGAGGATGATAATGAACATTTTGTTTTGCAAACATTTCAGTTTTATTTGTAATTTTAGTAAAAGTGGCCCTTCTTTTGTATAAACATCTGTCATCCTAACTGCATAATTCATTTGAAGGAATGGGGTCTGAAGATGATTATATTTGTGTCTGTGGGGGGGGGATGGGAGAGGAGGGAGGTGGTGGTGAGCGTGCTGTGAGTGCTGTTGGAATTCAGAGGGTTTGTCTTCCATCCAAGATGATTTTACAGATAAAGTTAACCAAGGGAAAAAGTGATATCTATGTGAAGTGCAAATAGTTCAACTCAAACTCTTAGTAATTAGCTGGGCATTTAGGGTATTTGAGTGAAGAAGTAAATAATACCTTATGAATATGAAAGAAATTTTTTCATTTGATTTAAAAATTATTTGATCCTTTAATATTTTCCCTTTTGTAGTCTTAGCTCATTAAAAATGTGGTATTAAAGAGAACTTGTTTTGGGGTGACCAGTTAGCTCAGTTGGAGCATGGTGCTAATAACACCAAGATTGCCCGTTTGATCCCTCCATGGGCCACTATGAGCTGCGCCCTCCTTAAAAATAAAAAAGAGAGAGAGAACTTCTTTTAATTTCTATATAGTTAGGCCTTCTCATGCACTTATTTATTCAGTAAATACTTGAGTGTAGACTGTGTCTGGTGCTGTGCTAGTCATCAGTGTACAAAGATAATAAAACCACAATTCCTGATGGAAAGCAATCCAATCTGGTGGACAGATAGACACTATCTGGTAGACAGACAAATAGTACTATCTTTCATTATAATTATGTTGATCTGTATAATTTTTGCTTAACTTTGAATCTCTACATTCCTGAATTGTTTAAGAAAATTAACTGTTTTTCCTCATCCACATATAAATGTTTTAGATTGATAAAAATTAGTTACCATAACTCATTCTTTTGAAAAACTTATATAAAGTGTCTTGTTCTGAGATTCCTGTGTCTTTCCTGTCCAGCTTCCTGCCCACTGTACCCCATCCCCATTCCTGCCCCATGGTTTTAAAAAAGTGTTCATTTTTAGGTTAGTTATTTTGCCGAGCTAAGTTAAAGTAACCAGAAAGTCTTAGGAGTAAAATAAGTTTAAATAGAGTCAACATTGAACTTTCATAATGATCTTACTCAAAGTTACTCAGTTTTTGACAAATCTTAACTTTCAGAAAATTTTTTCTAGTCGTTTTATCTCTTGAGTGAAACTCTAGACAGTTTGAAGTACAGTATAATTTTGAACAGTTAGTATACACATTTTCTTTTCTCTCGCTTTTTTGTAACAAACTGAAGATGATTTCCACATTGTACAGGGTACATTTCAGTTCTTTTTTTATTAGTTTCAGGTGTACAAAACAATGTAAGACATTTACACCCCTCTCAAAATGATAATCCCCTCCCCCAATGTACTACCCCTCTGACATCGTACATAGCTGTTACAATTCCATTGACTCTACTTCCTATGCTGTACTCCATATCCCATGACTATATATATATTTAATTATAGTTGACATTCAGTATTGTTCAGCTTCAGCTTCAGGGGTACATTTCAGTTCTTAAACCTTTGCATGTGACCTGTCTGGAGGATTTAGGAATCTATATTCATGGTGTGCTCAATCTTCATGACGAAATGCATTAATGGGGATATTTTTCAGTCACTATGCTAAGGTACTTGATTGGTGGCCCAGTCTAGAGACACATATCCTTCATTTCTTGGAAATTTCCCTGTATTAGTCCTTTAGTAATTTAGTAATTTTCCCCCTTTTATTTTCTCTGTTTTGTTAGAGGACTGGACCTCTGCCTTTACCTTTTTTCTTTTAATTGGTCAGTTTATTGTCTTTTGCTCTCTGTCCTTGTGAATTAATTTTTCTTCCTTTACTGTCTTTTTGTTTCCTTTTAGGGAGGGAATATGGTAGATATTTGTGTTTGGTCAGTTCATATGTAACTGGTGGACATTGTAAACTTTCTGTGAAGCTCATAATACAAACTATATTAATACATGATAACCATTCTTAAGTAGTTGCCAATGTTGAAATAAAATTTATATTGGGTGATAATAGAAATTGTGTTCTGAGACAAAGCTAGGTTGCTTTAAAAAAATAAATATATAGTATATACAATATAATATGTATAACTTTGTAGAAGAATGTATAACTTGTAGAAGACTAATAAAACAAACACCAAATTTAATAGAGTATCTCAAAACTTTGAGGCCTGTTGTTGTGCACCCTCATCCTATCTCTTCCCCGCTTCTTCCCAGGTGACTGGTATGATAAGTTACTTGAAAAATCAAAACTGGTAGTGAAATACTAGGTTTGTATATTATTTACTTGTAAGGTTTTAATGCCATTACTTCTAATTAAACCATTTAATTACATCATTGTCTTATAAATTGCCAAATTTCATACAGTATTCTTTGAAGAGGAGGAATTTATAGGTGGAGGTGGAGAGGAAAGTTTTGGAGACCTCATTTTGAAAATATGCATAACTATGGCAAATCTACATGCCCACAGAATCTAGCAATTATGCTTAATGATGTTTGGGGAATAAGAAGGGACTTAAGTTAATTACCGCAGTGATCCACACTTGCTTAAGTCTTGAAAAGTGCTTAGATTTATACACATATGTGTCCATGCTGTAATCCAAGAAGTGGAATCAGCGTTATGACAAAAGTCTAGCTTTTTGGTGGAAGCATAAACCATTAAAATCTGTTACACTTTATATATTTTTCTCCATTATTTTGTTTGATACATTTAAAAAATTTTTATGTAAAGTAAAAAGAATTATTCCTTTACTGGGCTATATATATTCTGGGCTAAATCTTGAAAACATACACTCGCTTCCCTGTTTGCCTAGTTCATGTTTGGCCTTTCATATCACAATTGTTTAAAGCAGGGTTCTTAGTCATTCCAAAAATTAGGACTGATTTATGTGCCAGATACTGCTAGATACACAGTAGTCAGTTGGGAATGAAATAGATTGAGTCTGCCTTTGTGAAACTTACATTCTAGTATTCTGATAAGTATATGAAAAATAGTTTGATTCTCTTCACCCATCTGTATCTGAATAGTTTTAAAGAGCACAGGTTTTTATGATTATCAAAAAATGCTGTTTTGTTTTTTATTTTGGAAGTCTTTTTTGAATATCAAATTCTAGTATTGAATGCATTGTTAAAGAAAGTTGAATAGTCATTTGTTTTATGCACGCTTTCTAAAGGTAGTTTTTGGAGGAAGCAAGGAAAAGATCTGAAATAATAATTGTGGGAATTGCTGGCTTATTGGAAAATCTACTGGGATGCCTGTGCTCTTTGAGATGAATGATTATGGATTTGTAGTAACATCTGTTTGCCTGTGTACATTCGTTCTTCTCTGTCCAGAGTTGTAAAGTTAGAACCATTTGACTGTGCCAGGCATAGAAGGGGAAGGGAATTTTGCAGAGGAATGTTTAATGATGTACCGTGGAATCTTACTGAGCTGAACCTGATGGGCCTGATGGATAGTGATAGCATCAGTGAATTAGAGCTCTCTCTGAAGTTGAATTGTTGTAGTAGAGGTTCTTACGCAAGTAAAAATAGGAGGTGGTAGTTGGAGAATAGAGTGTATGAATTAGTGATTTTGGAGATGGTGCAGGTTCTGCTGGAAAGGTCCAAAATGTGGCCATGGAAGTGAGTGGCTGAGGGTGGAGAGTAATGCGGAGTTAGGAAATACAGCCCAGGGTTTGGGGTTGGAGCCTGGGTAATTGAGGCAGGTGCTAAAACCTTCAGTGAATGACAGGGATGTTTTTCAAGTCTGCACTGTTCAATACTGGAGCCACTAGTTAGATGTAGGTATTGAGCTTTTGACATGTGGCTAGTTGGAATTGAGATTTGCTGTAAGTTTAAAATATACACTGGACTTCAAAGACATAGTATAAAAAAATGGAAAGTATCTCAATTGTTTAATATGGATTATTGTTGGAATGGTAATATTTTGGATAGATTTGGTTAAGTAAAATATATTGTTAATTTTAACTTTTTAAAAAAATGTAGCTTGTAGAAAATTTGACATTACAGTGTGGCTCGCATTTGCAGCTTACATTATATTTCTTTTGGACATTGGTTTTCTAGAAATAGTATCACCAGTAAGTCTTGTGAGGACTAGTAGGGAAGACATCTGTAGGTAGAACCTAGTATAAGAATTCTTTGGGAGAGGGGAGTGGACATCTCTTAGACTTATTTCCATTGAGTTCTCTGGTACTTTCTCTCCTAATGGTCTTTGTGCTTGGAATTCCCTTCTATTCAGCCCATCCACATCAACTTCTGTTCCCTCTGCCCCTTAGCTGACCTCAAGGAGTATGCATCCTTCTTGTGGAGGAGAGAAATGTTTAGAGCAAGCATAATAGAAAGCATTATAAAAGGAGTAACCATGTAAATAAAAGTATTCCTAAGAGAAAAAATAGTCACTTCTGGTTAAGCTTATTTCAAACTGGCTCTTAAGAGAGAAGACTTGTGATAGTGATTGCAGGGAGGTTATGTCAAGCAGAGGGAACAGCATGAACAAAGGTAATGAGGAAAGAAAACATTAAAGTATGTTTATGGAACACCCAGTAGATCCATCCATCTGTAGAGATCTATATAAGAGAGTGATGCAAATTCTGGAAAGTTGAGAACAGATTATTATCAGAACTTTTCACATTGAAATTGTGAGTCTGAAACTGTATTAAGTTCTATAAAAGAAAAGGACAAAATTCTGTAAGCACATATAACAAGGAGGCTTCACTTAGTTTGGGCGCTTAAGGAAGGCTTCCCTATTTCTGAACCATTTGAACTACGAACTTTGTCCACATCCAAATCTTGTTAAATCTTTCTTAATGTTACGTCTCCCTGAACTACCACCTCATTATTTCAGATTCTCATAGTTTCATATTGCTATTAACCAGCAACTTTTAAATTCGTCTCATGTCTTAATTTCCCTTCCCAATTTATTTATTCTTCAGTGAGGTTGACTTTTTTTATTATGTCAGCCTCTTATCCATCCCTACATTTCCTGCAATTTGAAAAGTTTTTGTAACTTTCCATTCTTTGTAGGATTAAGAATAAAATTCTGTAATTTAGCTGTCCAAGCTAAGTAAATTATTGTTTGGATACTGGTAACATGCTGAGCAGGCACTGGGCTGAATTATACAATGTCTTTATTTGTGGGAGAGAATATGTATAATTCCTACTAGGTTTGTCCTACCAGTATGGTTCATAATACTTAAAAGAGAAGCCATACCATCATTACTCAGATTCATTGACACTGAATAAGACAGTCTGTATAGACAGAGCTTATAGTTTGGTAGAAAACAAGGAAACAGGGCCTCTCTAACATGCAGCATAAGGGCTTGGGTTAAACTGGGGAGCACATAAGTAAAATAAGACCGGGTCTTATATTAATTTTTGCTCCAAAAGACGCATTAGAGCTGATTGTCCCGTTAGATCTTATTTTCGGGGAAACACGGTATTTTCGAAAGCTCACTAGTGTGGAGAATGACTTGGGTAGATATAATACTGGCGACAAGGAGAACAGTTAGTTGAGTCTTGCAGACACATAGGGAAAAGGCCACGAGAGTCTGAACGATGCAGGTGGTGGTGGGGACTTAAACATTGTCAGGCAGTAGGATTGACATGACTCTGTGTGAGTGAAGGAGTGAAGGAGAAAGTGGTGTAGGAGTTTCTGTCTCTGAAAACTGATTAGGGAGATGGAAGATTAGAGATTTTTTTTTTTTGGTTTGAGAGAAATTTGATGTGTTGGTTTGGATATGTTGCGAACTTCTGAGACAAGTGCATTTGTAATTCAGGAGACAAAGGCTAGGCTGGAAATAAAAATTTGGGAATCATTAACTTAGAAACGGCATTTTGAAGTCATGAGATGGATGAGGTCACCCAGGAAGACTGGGGTGAGTGAAAAATAGAGGCAAGAATTTGGAGGAACTCGCACAATTAAGGCCTGGAATAATTTTTTAAAATACGTTTTAACACTTTAAACATTTTTTGTGGACTACTTTAATGGATTTAAGAGTTGTCCTTTCCTTACAATGAGATATAATGGGCTCTTTTAAATTATGCAGTTACAGATATTTTTCACTATCTACATCTGTTTTGTTCGTGAGTTTAGTCAGCAAGAATTCAGTAGTTCAGAGTATTTTGAAAATATATATAGTATTGCTGGTGAAAAATTCTTTCAGAAGTTGGGGAAAACAGATGAAGATTAATCATCTACATAACATTTTAACTGTAGCAGTAACATAGCCGTGTCCATTTGACATTTGGTAAAGGTAGTTCACATGTTTCATAGCATGTGTTTTGTTAATTTGTCATCCAAATTGGGACACGTAAGAGTGGAAGGAAGTGCTTTTAACAACTTTGCCAGAACAGCAGGCATAAAATGGAACCCCTGGAAAACTTGAAGATCTTGGAGTTTTTTCCAGAATTCTTTTATGAAGTGCTAAGAAATGAGATGATGATAGATTAAACAATGATAATAATAGAGAAGGGTTTTGTGGCCAAGTAAATTTGCAAAATATTAGATGTAAAATTAACATATTTCTTTCTGCTGGACTTCTTGGATCTTTAAGTGTGTTAATATGATTTGAGAAGGGAGGGCCTGGTGGCAAATTAAAGAATTTTGAATTTCCTGAACTTGTTTAGCCACAGAACCCTATTTCTCTGAGTATCTATTAACACTGTGAACCTAGTTTGGGAAATGCTGATTTAGAGTATCCGATCATTTACATTGGAGCTCTTTAATGTGAAGTGCAGTCAGATTGCATCTTAGTTGTAAGTTTTATTTTGGGAGGTTGATTGGTGTTATCTAGGCAGCTAACTGTATTAAAATCAGTAAAATTTGAAGTTTAAAAAATATAACTTCAATTACATTTTCATGAAAAATACTGTATTTCTGTTATTAGGGGAACTTTGAGAATTGAATACTAATTTGTTGAACAGATTTTTAAAGGCATTTTCGGTGTTATTTCTTCCAAACTAGGCAATATGCTTGCATTTGTTTGTTTTTAGTATTTTAGACTTAGGATGCAGTGATAGATATTATTTCTCTGTTACGGAGTCTGTCTTTATGTTTTGATCCTCAAATGGAAAATTATGCCTTCTAGATTTAGGAAATAAAGAATTGAATTTCTACTCTAAAGAACATTGGATGCTTTGAGTATTTGGAGAAATGCCATGGAATTTGCTTAGTTATATATTTAAGAAATGGCATTAAGCATAGGTTTCTACTTATTGTTCTTTTTAATTGATTATGATAAGCTTATCTTTCACTTTCTAACGGCAACAAAAGCTAAAGTACTCTTTTAGCATAACCATAGTAATTTCTTTCTTGTTGGCTAGTTTATAAATTGTCCTTTACAAATAATAGTTAAAGATTCTTTTTCCTATTTCTCTACTTTAAAAAATTAGTCCTTTCTTGTCAGTAATTTTGGCATTGCTTTTTTAGTTTGTTTGTTAGTATTCTGCATATGTTAAAATGGATGTTGTTAGAGTATCACAGGTTTGTGAGTAGCTCATCTTTCCTCCTCTGTAAATTTCAGGAAGAGTATTAGTATGTTTTCATGGTCCTCATCTTGAAATGTATTTTTATGTACATTAATTGAATTTTTCCAAAGAGAATATGCATATATTCTTAAACTTGCTTTCACTACTATAAAAACTTTGCATGTAAATATTAATCATAACGATCTGTTCTGAAGATTATTATCTATGTAAGTTTTGTAGTAGTTTAGTAATTTTACTTTATGTAGAATAAAGGATATTTTTGTTGTGAAGTTGTTTCTCTTATTTATAACTAGTAGAATAATTGGGTGAAAGTGTTCTATTTTGTGTAGAAAAGGAAGGAGTGTTTCATTAATAGATTTCTGATGGGATTTAAAAGAATACTTTTTAAAAGGGATTTCAAAGAATACAAGCTGTCATTGCAAGACTTCCAACAACTTTCTCCTGCAGCCTCTTTTTTTATTTTTAATATTTCTCTGTAGTTTGTGAGGAATCATTCCTAGGACTTTTTAGAACATTTGTGTACATCTTTTTCTAAACTTGTTTTTCTCTGAAATCTATAAATCAAGACTGAAATGTGATAACTTTAATTATTTTTCTTGTGCACCCTGTACAGTGTTTATTGACTATCTTAAGATTGGGGAATCCTGGGGAAAAATAGTTATCCGAATCCTAAATAGTTGAATAATCTTATTTGTTACCTTAAATTTTATGGTTACCTGGAGGGAAATCTCTTACGGTGTTCCATGGGGCTGTATAGTATTGACCCTGTTATAGCCCAAGTTTGTTTGTTTGTTGTTGTTTTTTTAAAGATTTTATTGGGGAAGGGGAACAGGACTTTATTGGGGAACACTGTGTACTTCCAGGCCTTTTTTCCAAGTTGTTGTCCTTTCAGTCTTAGTTGTGGAGGGTGCCATTCAGCTTCACATTGTTGTCCTTTCAGCCTTAGTTGTGGAGGGCGCAGCTCAGCTCCAGGTCCAGTTGCCGTTGCTAATTGCAGGGGGCACAGCCCACCATCCCTTGCGGGAGTCGAACTGGCAACCTTGTGGTTGAGAGAATGCGCTCCAACCAACTGAGCCATCTGGCACTGGCCCATGTAGGAATCGAACGGCAGCCTTCGGCGTTAGGAGCACGGAGCTCCAACCGCCTGAGCCACCGGGCCGGCCCCCAAGTTTTAAGAATGACAAAATTGGCAAAATTCTCAGATTTTATAGATGGCACAAAACTGGGAAAAATGACTGTTAGATGACAGAATCAAGGGGAGTTAGTTTGTCATCGTCATCTCTTGGGCATTTAGTAGGTGTCATGTACTATACTTAGCGTAGGTGATGCAGAGATAAGTGCTTGTCCTTCAAACACCCGAAGTTCAGGGGGAGGACATAGACTAGAAAATCAACGATTTACACTGTGTGACAAGTGCTGCAATAGAAGATGTAGGGTGCAATTCTTTAAAAGAGTTATGAAAGGCTGGAATGAATGATGAGTGAAAAATAAAAAGGTTTAAATAAAATAGGTCTAAATATAAAGTTCTACTTTTAAATTAAAAATAATTATATTAGAGGATGAGGAGGTTTAACTTAATAGCAGTGCATGTGAAAAAAGATTGAATAGAGGTTTTAGTTAACTTTAAGGTTATTATGAACAACAATGTGTGGATAATACTTCCTCTCCGTGCTGAAACAAAAGCATAATACCACATCATTTCCCTTGCCAAAATAAAATAAACCAATCACCCTAAAATGTGAATGCCTTATTAGTTACATAGATAGAAATAGTGGGTTCATAATAAGAGAGGTAGTAATACTGCTATATTCAGGATTAGACCACTATCTGGATTCTTTCCATTCACTCTGAGTAGGATGGACGGGAGAATGCTCAGAGAACAGTGACATGGTGGGAAGGGTCTAGAATGCAGAGCAGTTGAAGGAAAAGAGCCCTCTTAACACATTTGAAAAATAGACTCTGTGCTACACCAACAGGACAAACTTTTAGAATCATTGGGTGGAAATTAAAGGAAAATTTCAATTCATAGACTTTTCAGTAATGTAGGCTGCTATAAAATTAGATTGTGAATTCTTAGAAGTGTTTAAGCAAAGGCTGGGAAACCATGAATTGAGATTACAGATAGAGAGTTGGACATAATTTATAAAGTTCTATTTTATGTTATGATCCTATGATTCTCCTATTTCCAAAAAAACATTTCAAATTATCTAGTAGTGTCTGTCATGGTCAGGACTCTGCAGCATTGCGTGGGCTCTGACTTTTGAGTCTGAGCTCCGCTACTTGCTAGCTCTAACCTTGAGTAGGTACACCTGTTAACTCTGAAATAGTTCTCTTGATGCTTTTCTCGCTATGCTTTTCCTTAAATATTTTTTTGGTACTCAGATCAAAGGCTATGATTTAAAGACTGTTTAGTTACACAATGCATTTTTCCTCACACTTTTTGTTTTATTATTTGTCTCTTTCTCCTTGTAAGTTTCTTTCTCTAGTAGCCTATTTCTTTCATTGCTTCTTGTCTTGTCTGACACTTAAATTAGATGAGACGGTATCCTTAATTGCAAATGTAATGTTTTGTTTGTTTTTAGTTGGGGGATTTGGGAAAGAATGCTCAATCTTTTATAATTTGATAGCGTTAAAATTTTTTAAAGCCCTGCTCATTATTTTTTAATTCTAGATTTTATGTGAAAAGTGACCTATGGGTTTTCTTATCCATAGGTCAGTTTTTTTTTTTTTATCCATAAAATGGGAATAATAATAATAATCTGTTTCTTGGGTTCATGTGAGGTTTAAATAAGATAATCATGTTTACCATAATTAGTATGTAATTGGCATATTGTAAGCATTTAACATATATTAAGTTTATCGTTATTTGTACTCTATCAGCCCAAGTAAATGACACTTAAAATTTTGATTGAAAACATTGCTAATCTAGAAAGATTTCATTATTTGGATTGTTTGTATTTCTTTACAGAAGAGTAGAAGAAGAAGAAGAAAGATTTAATTTTCAGTAGAGTTAATAGCATTATAGAATTTAAAAATTTTAAGGAACTGTTGAGAACCTCTACTTAATCTCTTATTTTTTGAAGTAAGAAAACAGACCCTGAAAGATTGTTATTTAGTACATCAATGGCTGTCAGTACTAAAATCCAAATTTTATATATGCTAATGTATTGTACATGTACCTGGCACATAGTAACTTTTGAGAATTTAATTAATATGATTATATGTGTCGTCTCTGAAGACTAGCGTATATCTCTGTTAATTGTTTGTTCCTATGTTCCATCTTTCTGCATATTCATTTAGGACCTATGCAATGATTCACAAAACGTTTATTGAACATCTGTTTGCAGAGCAGCTTTTTCCATAAATAAAAGTCATAGTTTTCTACCTCTGTGCAAGAAATTTGGCAATGTATTAGCATTTGAACTCTAAATTTTTAAGTTAAGGTAAATTTTGTTTTTTATTAGAAAAAACATTTTATCCAAATTTTAAAATGTTACTTGGGTTTGTTAATTTTAGCACTCAAATTATCTAGAAGGAGCTTTTTGAAGGATATACCCATATGTTTCATCAGATGTGATAGTACATAAATGGGGATGATATTTAAGTTATCTATCGAAAATTGAAGCCATGGTGCACCATTTCAAGAGAGTGTTAGGTTTATACTCTGCATGAGGGAGAATGGGATCTCTGTGTTTTGTCATCATGTGGGAGCTAAAGGCAGCCAATAGGATGGAATAGAACAGGAGAGGAGGAAGATGAGCAACTAGAGGAGTAGGAACTACAGGTCATTTTTCAGTCGTCTTATATTGAGAAAAAAATAAAAGAAGAAATTGGGTGGAACAAGATTATGGAGAAGTATGTAACCAGCCTGATTTGCTGCTTTAGTAGAAACTGGCTAACTAGGTGTTTTGGTTGAACTGGGGCATTGTTGACAAATTGCTAATCTAACAGCTGCTTATTAACTGTTTCAAATGGAGAGGATTAGAAATGATCCAGAAGTCAGTTTCACTGAATGAAGAATCTGACTTGAAAATTATGACTAAGATATTTTTGTTGTACTGTAGTACACATCGTACTGAATGCAATTACAGAATTTTTTATGATTTTTTTGTGGATAGAAAAAGTATAAATGAAGTATGACATTTTTAAAGGCCTGTTTTGTTTATCTTTAAATTAATTTGGTTTACAATTGATTATAAATTGATACCAGAAAAAGATTAAGAATATAGAGTCTGCTTATGACTAATCTTTTAAACTATGGCAGCGGGATGTGTGAATGAGAGTAATTATGTTGTGTAACAGGAAGTACCTAATTCTCATTCACAATTTAGATATGACCTTTAATGATGTGCGGTCATAGCTAATGAGATAATAAAACTGGCACTTTCTATTTAATCGCAAAAAGCACCGTCTGCAATACTTATTGATATTGCTTGAATATTGACTTGTACACGTATTTATCTTTCTCTGAATGTGTTTCTGCCTCTGTAGTTAGAATAGTGTTCTCGTATGTATATATATATATGTGTGTGTGTGTATGTGTGTTTGTAAAACTTGACATATCTGGAAAGGAGATTAAGTATCTTACTGAATTGTGAGCTCTTCCCCTTTCTGGCTCCATATTCTCCTACTCTGCCGTGAGAACACTGGAAGCCAACCTTATACTGCCAAAGAAGGAGATCGGAGGATTCTTCTCTATCAAAAGTGACCAGACAGGTGGCTGGATGGCTCAGTTGGTTAGAGCGCGAGCTCTTAACAACAAGGTTGCCAGTTCAATTCCCACATGGGATGGTGGGCAGTGCCCCCTGCAACTAAAGATTGAAAACAGCAACTGGACTTGGAGCTGAGCTGCGCCCTCCACAACTAGATTGAATGACAACGACTTGGAGCTGATGGGCCCTGGAGAAACACAGTTCCCCAATTTAAAAAAACAATTATTAAATAAAAAAATTGACCAGACAGAAGGAATCCTCAAAATAGCCAGGTTCTTGCCTGATTATTCTACAATGAAGTACCCTGGTCTGCTCACTCACACAGATCTTCTAATCACTTTTTTAGTGTCTTAGATGTCTTACATCCAAGGATTTTCTCTAATTTGAGGAAAATGTCAAGCATGAAAGGCAGAGACCAAAGCAAGCAGCAAAAAAGAACTCAGGGTTACAGAGACAGTGCAAGGAGCAGAAGAAAACAACAACAATGTCAAACACCCAATTTACATCCTCAAAGAGAGAAGAAGATACTGCATTCATGGAAAAATAAGAACAAGATGTAGGGGAAAGAGAAAAAAAGAAATATGCAGCAAACAGAAAAGAGCTCATGGAAATGGAAATTTTAATAGAAGAGTTAGAAGATAAAGTTGAAATCTCCCAGAAAATAGAGCTAAAAGACAAGAGATATAAAATGCAAGAGGATAAAGAAAATAGAGTAAAGGAAATTTAGAGAATCAATCTAGGAAGACCAGTGTCTTAATACAGATGTTTCCCGACTTAGCATGGTTTGTCTTACGATTTTTCAACTTATGATGGTGCCAAAGGCATACACATTGATCTTTTCTCAGGCTAGTGATACGCAGATAAGGTGCTTTCTCAGGATCCTGGGTGGCGGCTTGAGCTACAGCTCCCAGTCAGGCCTGTGATCACCAGGTCAAATAGTCGGCACTCTACAGTGTACTGTGTTGCCAGCCTTTTATGGATATTGTGTTCTGAGTATGTTTAAGGTAGGCTAGGCTATGATGTCCAGCAGGTTAGGTGTATTAAATGCATTTTCGACTTAGAATATTTTCAGTTTATGATGGGCTTATTGGGATGTAAATCAAGGAGCATCTGTAATAGGCACCGGAGAAAGAGAACAGAAAAAAGTCTAAGGAAGTTTATTCTAAGAAAACTTCCCAGAAGTGACGGACATGTATCTGAATTTTAAAAGACTCAGCAGTTATCACTTCAAACCATTGAAAAGCAAAAACAACGACAAAAAAACCAACTCATTCCCAAGACACATTATAGAATTTCAGAGCACATAAACAGAAGCTTCTGTAAGCTTCCTGCAGGGAATATAAAAGTGACCATGAAAAATCGAGGCTCAGAATGGTGCCAGGCTTCTTAACAGCGACACTGCAACCCAGAAGACAATAGGAAAGGCCTTCAAAATTTGGACAGAACGTGTGTTTCTGTCTAGAATTATCTACTGAGTCAATTTCAGTTATTAAATATGGATAAGTGAAGATATTTTTACACAGTGTAAGGAATAAAAAGTATACCTCATGCCCCATTCTCAGAAAACTGCTGATGGAAATGCCCTACTAAAAAGAGAAGATCAATGAAGAGGAAAAAGTGAGATCAAGGAAATGGGATCCACTATGGGAGAGAGACAAGGGAATTCTCAGTATAAGTTAAAGGGAAATTCTATGACCATAGTTGTGTACTAGGCCTAGAGAGCAAGCAGTCCAAATTGGAACCTGATGGAGGAATACAGTAGGTATATTTTAAAGAAATAAAACACATTTACCTGATGTATGTGAATATGTTGAAAGGAAAGTTGCACTTCTAGCAAGAGTTTGCAGATGAATTAGAAAACTAAGCAAATGTAAACATGGTGCTGTTATTTTAACTATTAAGTAAAGCAAGGTTATACAAATAAGGAAGAGTAATGATATACTTTTGGCTCAGCTGTGTCTGTTATTTACAGCCATACTAGTAATAACGTAAACATCAACAATTGATTCAACCTAACTTTATCGTGGGAAGATGCGGGTAAAGGAGATGTAACAGAGCTGAACTATTATCTTTTATAATAGGAAATCAATTTTTTCTTAAAAGAAAAAAAATTAACCATATAGACCTACTACATAGAATATAGTGAAAAATGCCAGAAGAAATAGCTAAAAAAGCTTAAGAGTGCTTGCCTAAGAGGTGAAAAATGGGGACGTGGCAAGGGACATCCGTTTTTCTTGTAAAACTATTTGAGTTTTTAAACTGTGTGCATGTCTGTCTGATTTAAAGAATTAAAAAAGATACCCCTCACAGAATGCACAGAATATATACATTTCACAGGACTTCTGAGTTCCCTAGGATTCCGAGAACTCGATCATTTGGGGATGTGGTCTGCAGAATGCTGTCTGCGAAGGTAACGATTCTAGTAGTAGCAGTGGTTGATGTTACCCTTAGTTATAAATATTCACTTTGTTGTAGTGCTAATAAATGAAGATTTTAAAATTCACCAGGACGGATGAAAATATGATACATTTTAACATCTCAGAGGTGTTTAGTTTTCCTCTGTGTTGCCGACACTTTACATTGTGTATTGACTGCTTCATGCTTCTCTGAAGCTTTTCAGTTGAATGGTGTTTCAGATGTTTGTTTCCCACCCCCTTTTATTTAGCCTTTTAAAATACTGCATGCTTATTACAGTCCTTAAGAGTATGCAACAGCTGCTCCAGTAATAGCAATAGGTACCACCTCATCTTTCAATATACCTGATTATAAGGTGCAATGATTAATTTGAATCTAGATGCATTTTTTTTAACCACCAATTTTTAAAAATCCAAAATGTTGAAGCTTGAAGTGGAGATTGAATGTTAAATGAATTCACCTTGTAAAAGGTTTTTTTTGTTTCCTAATTGGAAGGCATGTGGTTTGTATCATAGTGTAAAAGCACATTTGTGCCACATTTGTGCCACAAGTACTAGTTGTTGTGCCACATTCGTCAAATTTCTTAACTTTCCTAGGCCTCACTTTCCCATCTGTAAAATGAGTACAGTATCTACCTCAAAATTGTGATGTTTAATTGTGTATCCTGTAAAACAAAAACTATACTTATGTCATTAATTTTTTTTTACCACCAAACAAGGGATTATATTTTATGTGAATTGTCAATGTGTTCTTCCATAAAAATAGAACAATAATACATCTGTGCTGCATTTAAATCCTTATATAAACGAGGACAGAAGCTGTCATCAATGAAGAGTTTATAGTTATCTCTGAATTTCGGTTTTTGTTTGTGTTTGACTTAGGAGAATGTAGTTGAATTGAAATGGAAAGACATTCTTCTCTTTCTAAAATTCATAGTTTACTCTGTAAAATGAAGTACATTTGACGAATGCCAGCTTATATTTATTTTTAACCTGTAATCTTTGAAGCATGATTCATGTTATTTCTCTAAAAGCAGAAGCTTATTAATAATATTGCTTTTCTGTTGAAGTCTCTGTTCCTTTTAAATAAGGAATAAAAATCTTTATACTATTTTGTACTGTGAGGACATTTTGGATGGTAGGGAGAAATGAATATCTTGCTGACATTATCATTAGTAATTATTTAATCTGTGATGACATTGTTTAAAAGAAACATTTATGGGGTTTGCGGTAGACTTTGTTTTCAAGTCTACCCCAAATCTACATTATATCTACATTATGTCTTTGCCTGCCTTCTACAGAACATAAAGTTTTGGGACTTCATTTGCATTTATGTTACAGTTATTTGTATAAACTTATCGTTGTAGATTCCACTCCCACTTTTTCTTCTTCTGGTGTGCCTTTCTTATTTGTTTGTCTCTGTCTCTCTGTCTCTGTCTGTTTCTCTCTCCAGTCATTTGAAGAGTGTTTACCGTTGTCAGGCCCTAGTGTTAGATGCTGAGGGTAACATGGCCTTGTGCCCTAGAGGACCTCAGTCTGGTCATGGAATCACTTGTATAAACAGAAAAATTATAATACAGCAAGATAAATGCTAAAATAAAGATAGGAAAAATGGTCAGTAAAAGTAATGAGGGAAAGGCCTAATGGGCAAAAGCTGCACTTTGAGGAAATAAAGCATTTTCCAGGCCAGAGAATTAGAAGGGCTCATATTTCTTTGATTAACCAGCTTTATTGCATATAAAGCTCGTTATATACCTTTTTCCCCCTCACTATTTTATTTTTTCCTTTAATTGTTTTGCAATCTGTAAAGAACTTCTAGAAGATTGGCTGGGGGAGGTTGTCATCTCAGGGAGTGGTGGGGAATTAGGGAAGGCAGTTTAGCGTTTGTGTGTTGGTATTTGGTATGAGGTGAGAGCAGAAAACAGTTGGGGAAATAGCAAATGGTAAGCTTACATGTGTCTTCTATCCTAACACCTCCCTGTCAGTGGTGGTAAGTCAGGATTCTGCTGTTAGTAGATGTATGATCTTGGGTAAGCCATTTCTTCTCTATGGATTCCATTTTCCACCACTTTAAAATGAGAGGATTGCTATAGTTGGACATTGCCTATTGGTAGTCTCTTAATAGTTGCGTAAAAAGGCAAAACAGTGACCCAATAAGTTTGGGTGAAACACAGGGTGAAACAAAGTTAAATAGATTTCTTTACTATAGCCTAACACACATTATGGCATGTGGATTGAATTCCTACACTCGTAGCCTGGCTTTGCCAGTAATATGTTTCCAGCTCCGTCTTTTTCCTTATGCTTTAGTGGAAGGAAAGAGCCAGGGTTTCAGAATCATACATATCTGGGTTTGAATTGTGACTGCTACTTAGTAGCAGCTCTGTGGCCTTAGGTAAATTATTTAACCTCTCTCAACTTTTAGGTTGGTGCAAAAATAATTTCGGTTTTTGCAGTTATTTTTAACCTTTTAAACTGCAATTACTTTTGCACCAACCTAATAGTTTCTACATATGTAAAGCAAGGATAACACCTTGTGGAGTTGTAAAGATTTGGTGACAACTCATGTGAATGTATCAAATGTATCTGGCATATAATGGGTTAAAAAACGTATAGTTTTAAGTCCTACAAATTCCAAAGTTAGTATAGAATGTAATACTTGATAATATGTTATTTATATTCTGCATACATCTGGTATTTGAGGTGGGCTGTTTATGTGTTTCATATATGCTTACATACTTTTACCCCAAGAAAACAAATGTTTTTGAGGGCTTATTATCTTTTGCCATCCACATATAGCACTCAGCATTCTCCTGGAGACTCAAGTAAGTGCTTGATAAATACCTGACAATTTCATCAAAACAGTGGAATGAGGTGAGATGTGGTTATCTTACATCTTTCATCACCCTGGGTAGAAGTCAGTGAATTTATGAATATTAATTTTCTTTAATTACTTACGTTAAATGATTAAACTTTAAGTTTAAAAGAACTACAATTGACTGTAAATGAATTGTCCTTTAAGCAAACAATAAGGATTATAATAAAGTACTGCATAATATTATAAATTATATTATTGGAATACTAATGTTTTACATTTTTTTTTGTCTCTAAGCAAATGGTTATGAGCCTTAGAGTTTCTGAACTTCAAGTACTGTTGGGCTACGCTGGGAGAAACAAGCACGGACGCAAACACGAACTTCTCACAAAAGCCCTGCATTTGCTGAAGGCTGGCTGCAGTCCTGCTGTACAAATGAAAATTAAAGAACTCTATAGGCGGAGGTTCCCGCAGAAAATAATGACGCCCGCGGACTTGTCCATCCCCAACGTACATTCAGGTCCTATGCCAGCAGCTTTGTCTCCATCTACCATTCCACAACTCACTTACGATGGTCACCCTGCATCCTCATCTTTACTCCCTGTTTCTCTTCTGGGACCTAAACATGAACTGGAACTCCCACATCTTACGTCAGCTCTTCACCCAGTCCATCCGGATATAAAACTTCAAAAATTACCATTTTATGATTTACTGGATGAACTAATAAAACCCACCAGTCTAGGTAAGATTATTCTATAATGGTTCTTTGGTTACTTTGGGGGGATACATTTTCATTTTAGAGTATTTGAACCAGTTTATTGTTCATAATGAAATTTACATTTGGTAATAGCATCCAGATGATAATAATCTTTCAATTTTAGACAGAATCAGATATATGAAAGCTATCTTTTAGACAAAGAAAAAAGTATAGTCAAGTTTCTAGTGATGGTTGCTCACACAGTAAATATTAAAAAAGTTTCCAAGAATATAAACTTTTATACTTTAATATTTTAAATTATTGGTTAATATTTTATAATAACTTACAAATTAAAAAATTAAAACCCAGTAATTATTACTAGTCTCTGAATTCAGTTCTTAATTTCTAAGTGTTGATGATATCTGAAACAAATGACTAACTAATTTTGATTATTTAAATGAGTCAATGGTTTTATTATTATAAAAGGAGATTTGAGCTTTGATGTGTAGTATTTCAATTTCAGCTGATTTTTTAAAGTGGATATGTGTGCTTTATAGGTGCACACATGATCATGGTTATATAATACGAATATTTGAAATTTCATTTACTGTGTTTTCCCATCATTTGATTAATGTTTAGCATATTAATAGAATTTAATGTACTAGTTAACTTGTAATTTTAATTGCTATAGTGCAACCTTATTTAATGAAGAATAAAACTGACCTATTGTGATCTCTGATGCCTTTGGTGTAATTTATTTAAAATCTAAGAATTCCAGGTGCTGGTTTGTTGTTATAAATCAGTGGTTGGCAAACTATGGCCAGCAAGGCAAATCTAGCCTGTGTCCTGTTTTTTGTGCTAAGAATTTTTTTAAAAAATATTTCTAAAGGGTTGTTAAAAGAGAAAAAACAAAAAAAACAAATAAGAATATGCAACAGAGACCACGTATGTCTGCAAAATCTAAAATATTTACTGTTTGGCCCTTACAAAAAAAGTTTGCCTGCCTCTGTTACAAATAATTAAACATTTCAGTTTGGGGGATTGTTGAATGTTGAATTTTGAGACCATTTACTAAAATTCTTTGAACTGGTAAATGTTTGTTTTTGCAGAATTTACCTGAATAAATTAAGGTTATAGGAGTCATTTTCTTTTTCTAAATAACTATTTTATTTATTTGAAGCATAGTTTTTTAAAAAAAGGTATACTTTGGATATTCAGTGGCATAGGAGTCATTTTCAAACAACATGAATTTTATTTTACATTATTTTATTTTTAAAATAACCATAACAAGAAAACTTAACACTTGTTGAGAACCCACTGTATACTTATGAAACATGCTCATTATAAAAAATGAAAGTGCCGAAGTTCCTTCCTCATTAACAACTAAGTGTGTATGCATACATAAGCAAATTCTGTTTCTTGTTTTTCAAGGAATCATACATGTATTCTGTGGCTTGGCTTTTTACCCCTTACTCATACATTATAGGCATCTTTCCTTGTCTGATATAGATAGATAGATAGATACACACACTTTTAATTGAAGGCTGTATACATACACATACACACACATTTATATATGGTGTGTTATGTGTACACATGTGAGCATGTATATATATATTCTAGCTCATTTCTTACTAGACTGTATACTATTTTGTGATTTAGATAAGTCCTATATTAAAAGACAAAATTTTCTAGTTTTCTGCCAAAAACATGCTGCAGTGAACATCATCTGAGATTTAAAAGGAAAAAATGTTGGTGGCTTTTATTTGATTTGATTCCCAGCTCTCAAATTTTCTTCTAGTCTTAATTAATATATCTTGTTGTTTTCATTTTCACTAATATGAATTTCAAGTACCACTGTGAATAGATGTTGTTTATATACGTATCTAAATTTTGTTATGAAGAGTAGAAATGCAGATTGGACACACATTCTGGTTCTGTTGGGTAATATTTTAAATTAAACTTAAGAAAATTTTAAAGTTTTTTACTAAGGTACTTTTGCTTGAGTATATGTGTTTATTTCTAATGTCTACACGAATTGTCTTTTCATGTCTTTGTAGTTTAACTTAATATATTATAATTTGTATCTTACTTCTTGTTGCTTTAATACTGCAGGGTACAGCTATCCATATGACCCTTTTAATGTGTAACAGTAATGGGTAAACAGCTGATTTACCCCTAAAAAGATATTAGAAGCAGATAGTTCATAAGAAATTAAGGTGTTAAAGCTGCAGTTTTTGATATCTTTCTATAGTATTTTCCCCTAATGATTGTTGTTTAAAGAATAGGCAATAAATTTTAAATATTTTTCCATCTTTACTCTTCATCTGAAAATTTATAGAATGCTTCAGTGCAGTGTTTTAGTGTGACAATTTAAAAACAGTGTCATAAAGTTTTGCCCATTCTTGATATCCAATAAGTAAACCCTTGCATTTACAAAATTGACGGGTTGAAGTACTAAAATATTTCCCATGAGATATATTTAATTGGGCTTTCTTTGTACTGTCAGTCCTCATTATTTGCACATTCTGTATTTGTGAATATCTGCCATCTCAAATTTATTTGTAATTCCAAAATCAATACAACAATTTCATGGTCATTTAAATACATGCGCAAAGCAATGAAAAGTTTGAGTCAGCTGACAACTCCCATTTTCCCACCTGTGATTGAGCAAGGTCTTGACTTTTGCCTTCTTGTTTTCTTGCTACTTTAAACAAGTGTCCTCTTTTCATTCTATTTAATGCCACGTTTTTGTGCTTTCTGGTGTTTTCACAGTTTCAAAAGGCCCCCAAGCATAATGCTGGAGTTCTGTCTAGTGTTCGTGAGTTCAAGAGGCTGTGATGTGCCTTATGGAGAAAATACATGTGTTATATCAGTTTTGATTAGGCATGAGTTAAAAAGTGCTGTTGGCTATGAGATTGATGGTAACAAATCATCAATATATATTAAATAAGGTGTTTTTAAACAGAAACACACATAAAACAAGGTTATGTATTGGTCAGTTGATGAAAATGTTGCGGCCAGAGGCTTACAGGAACTGAACCCTATATTTCCTCTAGGAGCAGTGTTTCATTATTCACTAATTCATCGTTTGTGGTGACTTTATACAATACAACTACCACAAGTAATAAAAATTAACTATATATTTAAAGTATAATTTGATCTAATACCAGTTTTCATAAATAAATCCATTGTTTGTGGCATACATAAATGTGAATAGGTGGTATATAATTGCTTGGTGGCATGTAAATGGATTTCTAATTTCTCATTGTTATTATAGAATGAAAATAAAGCAAACATTATGGTTATGTATAAAAAGGTCTTACCAGAAAACAATTTATGGAAGTTCATTGATTCAGTAAATATATGGGGTAGGAGAATGCTCAATGAATCTGAAAAAGTTACTGAAAGAAGATTCTGAGTAATCTTTAGAGTTTAGGATGAATATATTTTAAAGTCCTCTCTGCTTTATAAAAAACAATAAAGAACCTATAAGATTCTTGAATGTTATTAAAAGACTATCTTTGTATTTTATTAATAGAAGTGACTACTTCATCACAGTATTCAGTTTGCTAACGGATTAGTTTTGCCAATAGATTGTTTGTTTTGAATCTAGCAAACAATATTTTCTAAAAATATTAAATGGCTTCCAACATCCTCTTTCTTTCTAAAACATGCATGCATTTAAAATCATTACAAGCTCTTAAGAGTTCAGTTTTTCCTGTATAGTTCTTCACAATTATCACTTGAGTCCAGAATGTGACAGTAAATTTAATTTTTCATTTTTTCCCATTTTTGGCCTTAAACACTAGATTTAAATAGATTTTATGTTCTGATGTAAGCTGAATATTTTTATGTGTGGTTCATGTTTCTAAAAAATCAAAATAATTGTTCTGTGATTCCCCATTTTATTAGATAATCCTTATCCATTCTTATAATCATTTTATTTCTTTAACAGTAAGTAATTTTAAGATCTTTATTCATTTTGGAACCACATATTAAAGAGAATTCTTTTCATTGTCCATAGTTAACTAGAAGAATTGGGAGATGAAATAAAGGTTGTTGTAAAATGCTTGATTTGTTGTATATTTTTGCCTGTCGGTATTAAAATCCTGTTTGTTCTGTGAAGCCTGTTTCAAATGCTTTTTAAATCCTTTTCCATTAATCTTTCCAAGATTCCCCACTAATACCTGATATTCCTTCCCCATCCAGAGTCGATTTCACCTTCCTGCGTGCTCATAACATTCTGTTGCTCGTTCCTCAAAATGTAAGAACTCTGCTGTATTCACCTGTGTATTCCTGTAATAGCTAGCTGTGAGCCTGTTACATGGCAGTTGTTCAGTAAACATATATTACTTCTCCAATTCATTTAAATACAGTAGTCTTTTACTTTAATTCAATGAATTTTAACCATTTTATCATCTAAACACAACGGAGGCATACCTCATATCATAAACAGTGACTTATAATAGGGATGGGAAATGGAGTAGGGAGAAAAGGGGTATCCTTCCCTTTATTGTTCCCACCCCCATTCTAGGTAATTGATGACTTGGATATTTAATATACTCTCTTTTTAAAAAAATTTTTCTAATTACAAAGATACCACATGTTTAATGTAGAATCCATAGACGCTACTTACTTTAGAGAGAAAAAAATATTTCTGTTGTATTCTTCTAGTTAGTCATCTGTGTGTGTGTGTGTGTGTTTCTGCTTTTGTTTTAATGAAGAGGAGAATCTCAAATACTGACAACCCAGCAGGATTAGCCACATGTATTATTGATCCATATAAACAAAGGGGCACAGAAAAAATTTTAATCTTTTTGGTATATTGAGTACCACGTGTAGAGTGTACTTCATTTTAAACCTTATTTACATGGTGTACCACTACTGGTGTTGATGAGCTATAGAATTCACATAATTAAAAAAGTTAAAGGACAAATAATTTTGGATTAAAATGTTTTGTAATGTCCTTTGAGAGGGAAGATAGTTCCCTCCTTTAGTATTATTTTATTTAGAATCATTGTTTAGAATATTATGTATATTTATTTAAGTAGACGCGAGTTAGAGCATAATGGCAAAAGCAAAATATTTTTGTAGTGACTGAAAAAATAATTCTTTAGGATGCAGTACTTGATTCAGAATTGAATAAACAGATCCATTAATACTCAGCTTTATATTTGTTGCTAATTTAATTATTTCAGTCTAGCATGTAGAGAACAGCTTTGCATTCATTTGGAGTAGTCATGTGAAAGTTTGGTGAGTTATCTCAAGGTTTGCTTTATATCAATCAAATTTAAACCAAATTATACCTTCTCAAGAGATATCTTCCTTTTCAGATTTTTAAAGATCTTAGCTAGTACATCTGAGTAAGTTCACATCGTGTGTCCATGGATTAGATAGTTCTCATAGATTGGAATGAGGAATAATAATTGTTGATGTTGAGTGTTACTTCTAGTGTTCTAAAGTCAGTGTTCTTCTAGTGGATTACTGAAGGATACAGTATCCCCTCTTATCCCAATTGGAACCAGTAGTTAATAGATAAAAGTAATGAGTGATTAAAACAATATGTAATAAGTTAAACATCTCTAAACCATATTAATCTATCTTCACTTGCCAATATTGTGATGTGGGGTGAAGGACTTTCTTTTGAGACTGCTGAATTCCCAATTTTAGATTGTCAAGCAGAGAGAGAATTTAAAGACTTGTAAAGTAACTTGAGTCCAGAATCTGTTACAACTGGGGTAAAAAATCTTTTATACTTACGCCACTCACCTAATTCCATTGTATTTTTTTTTAAGCAACTTTCTTTTATTGGGTCTTTGCAGAGCATTCAACTTAATTTTCATAAAATCTTTTTCTTTGTACTTATAGTTCATTGATTTTGTAATATTTAATTTTGTAATTACAAGTGCAACTGGCATAAACAAGTTTGAGAATAAACACCTCTCGTTCTTGGTAAGCACATCAAGTGGTGTGAGCAGAAGTGCACAAAAGCACTGAGAGTGGCCTGCTGGCACAAGCAGTCAGCTTGCTAGAGAACCTGTTAGGATGTTTTATAGAAGAGGCAGTGGAGAACATCAGTTAGTTAATCCAGTTAAGAGGAAGTCAGCTAAGAGAGCTTCTCCTGATTTCCTTTTGCGCCATTCTTAACTCTCCAAAGACGATGGAATTAGAAGTTTATGTGTTCTCTTGCTTGAGAATAATTTAAGTGTTTTTTTCCTCTGGAGGAACAATATGGATCATAATTTTTATGGTTGTGGTTTTTTTCTTTTAAGAAATCTACTTTTAGCTCCCTGTCACCCCTTTGGGAGAGTTGTAATGGCGGGAAGGATTGAAAGAAGTAGGGAAGTAAGCAAGTTAAATTTTTATTGTACAGTTTTATGTTTATAGTCTTTTAGAACTCATTGTAGTTTAATCCTTTTCTCATTGAGGACAGTGACAATAAATAACAAAGATAAAATGAAACAATTCATAGGAATCTGTTAATGTCTTTTTTTACTAAAAATTATCATAACAAATTAAAAATTATTAAGTACGTGTGAAGGTGATCTCTCCTTGTTCCTCCTAATTCTAAATGTGTCCTAATATTTTTTGGGAAGTATTTGGATGCTACAGGCTGAAGAATCTGAAACACTGAAATATACTTTAAGTGATCATATGGATGCCATTCTTCAATTTGTAATTAAACAAGTCACTTATTTTATCTTTCTCTTTTTTAAGTCTTGGAATGTGGCTTCTATTTAAGTTTAATGTTTGTCAAACAATCTTTTCCATAAAACATCATGAATATCTGTTGTCTGAGTTATTTATAGTATTTGGATTCCTGAGCTCTGTTACTAGTAGTTCTTTTTAATTTAATTTTGTTTTTTTTATTGGGGAAGGGAAACAGGACTTTATTAGGGAACAGAATGTACTTCCAGGACTTTTCCAAGTCAAATTGTTGTCCTTTCAGTTTTAGTTGTGGAGGGCACAGCTCAGCTCCAGGTCCAGTTGCCTTTGTTAGTTGCAGGACCCACCATCCCTTGCGGGACTCGAGGAGTCAAACCAGCAACCTTGTGGTTGAGAGCCCGCACTCCAACCAACTGAGCCATCTGGCACTGGCCCATGTGAGAATCAAACCGGCAGCCTTTGGCATTAGGAGCACGGAGCTCCAACCACCTGAGCCATCGGCTGACCCACAAGTAGTTCTAACTTGATGTGGAACAATATAGCGATACCTCTAGGGAAAACCAACCAACAACGTAGGTGTACTGGGTTTATAGTCTCAGTAATTTAGAAAGTTAGGTTGATCACTTTCCTTTTTAGAGTATTTCTATGTAGAGAATTACAATTATTTTAGGCTTGGGAGTTGTATGAATAATTTATAGGAAAGGTTTGAAATTTATATATATATATATCAATTTATATATATAAACATATATACGTATATATATATACACATATATACATATACATATATATATATAAACTTGGGTTTTGCCTTACGGAAAAAAAGTGCAGATGCTTCAGCACTCCTAAATAGTTAAAATGATCCATCTTGTTTTGTGCAGTGTGTGTAGGGTTTCTGCTACATCTTAATAACATTGGTTCCCAGTGTTTTCTGCCAAGGGCTCCTTTAGCATTGGATTATATTTCACAGTTTCCTTCTCTCATTTTTTATAATTGAATTTGCCTTCCTCCACATGCCTAATAGCTAGTGCTTAGAGATCAGGTGATGCAAATTCAAAGACGCAGGCTCTGATAAATATTGGAAAGGGCATTCAAAGGTTTTGTGATTCACTCTACTCTACTTTTAGAAAATTTGCCTTCTAACAATTCAACACAAGCTGTGCTCTTCTGTACTTTAATTTTGGGAAGTCAAAAGCACTAATTTTTTCTGTAGGTGGGTTTTTTCCTAGAAACTTTTCTTTCTAATTTGGCAGCACTGGTCTCTGACTTCAAAACAAAATCTAAGATATACATTTCTTTGTAGATAATATTCTTTTTATCTGGTGAATTTAATAATTTTATTACTATTTATATAGAGATTCCTTACAAAGGAATCTAGTGTGTTTTTAATAATGGATGTCTTTATTCTTGTTATCTTGAGAACTAAGAATGATAGACTTTTTGGTTGGAAAGGAATCTTGACAATCAGAATCAGTAAAAAACCCCTCTGTATAATTGTACATATGAAATTTAAAAAATTTAATTGTGAGATTAATGAGCCATCCATTTAGGTTCAGAAACAAGTAAGTGCAGTTTAACAAAGAAATCCACCATATAAAATATTACTGGGATGGAATTTAAAGATCAAGTCTGTAATATATATAGTGCTTGAAATACAGCATTTCAGAATTTGCCAGTGAGCTCTACATCACGTTGGCCCAGTCTCCCCATGAAAATTGAGTCACCATGCTAATTGCAGACCAGCCAGCTGCAGGATTTGGTTGTGGTAATCATGGGGCAGGTAGGATGGTGGAACAAAGGGAGAACTCAGTTTTCGCGATCCATTTCTTTCCTTTAAGAAATTTTCTTGGTAGATATCTGGGTGATTGGAAGAATATTTTAAGCCTTTCTCTTTTTTGAGCCATACTATTACAGTGCTGGCAGTACTTGCCGGTGACCCAGTAGTTTTGTGCGAAGATTAGTCATTCTAATTCTTTGGTACTGCTGCCGATAAATTATTAAAACTAAAATGTAAATAAGCTTTAGATATACCGAAGATGGGGCTGTTGCAGCGCCAAATTAGCTGGATGTTGAATGTAGTATTAGAATTAAATCTCTTTAAGGTAGGTAAAAATAAAAAGGCTGAATTGCTTTTGAAAAAACAAATTCAATTTATCACCTCTCTGTGTTCTCTGCAGTTCCTAGAATTTTGTTTCAATGTTTATTTTGGAGCTATATTTTTGAATGTTTTATTTCTGCTCTTAAAGTTTATTTTAATTTTAAAATTAATGATTTTATTATGTAAGATATAGATTAGACAGGAAAATCACTTATGTATAATATAAATACTCAGAGCATATTGTGCTTTTCACCACTTCCCCATGTGAAGTTTAAATATAAAGTTAGCAATTTATATTTCTATATTATTGAAGACACCATAAAGGAAATGATGGATACAGTTGATTATGTAAATATGTTAAATCTCTATGCATTAGGGGGTTTTTTTTACATCATTAAAAAAAAAATCCCAAGTATAAAAGTAAAGTTGGACTGTGAAGAAGGCTGCTAGGAAAAAATGTGATTCATTTGACATCCGATGTTGGAGGAGGGTTCTACAGATAGCTTGGACCGCCAGAAAAGATGAACAAGTGGGTCCTAGAGCAAATTAAGCCTGAAATATTGTGGAGGAAAAAATGACAAAACTGAAGCTGTCCGACTTTGGGCACATCATGAGAAGGCAGGGTTCTTTGGAAAAGACAATAATGGGAGAAACAGAAGATAGCAGGAAAAGAGGAAGACCAAATATGAGACGGATTGACTCCGTAAAAGAAGCCCTAGGCATGAGTCCACAGGAGCAGAGCAGGGCTGTTGACAGGACATTGTGGACGTCACGCATTCACAGGGTCACCAGGAGTCCATGCAGACTCAGTGGCATGGATATACATATAACAGTATATCAAATAGAAAAATACTTGAATCAAACATAAGACTAAACGAAAGAACTCACTAAGACCTATTAGGCAAAATGTATAACTAGGTAAGTTATTAGAGCGGAAATGCAACTAGGAAACGTGAAAAGATACTTTTACTAGTCCTGAAAGAAAATTCAAAATAAGACAATGAGGTGTTAAATCTTGTCTTAAGTATTAGATTTAAATAATATATATTTTCAATATTGATGACATATTAAAGTGTACGTTTACTGCTGGTACCAATACAGTAGAGCTCTTTGAAAGAACAGTTTGGCAATATGTAGCAAGAGCTTAGAAATACCATTTGATTTATGCCACCTTTGGAAACCCAAAGCCTAAGAACATTCATTGCAACATTATTTCTAGTATAAAAATGAGAAAGAACCTAAATATCCAATAATAACAGAATAATAACCTGTGATATATGTACTGTGTGGAATAATTTAAGGCTCAGTTAAAAGTGATTACCATGAAGTCTAATACATGAATTGGGGAAAGAATGGGATGCATAACTAAAAATTATTGGGCATCTGTTCTGACAAGCAGTAAGCTAGGAGCTTTATAGATTTTTATCTCATTTAAACCTCTAAACTTTGAAATTTAAAAAGTGTAATTGTAAATAGCCTAAATGTTATGAAAGGTAGCTGAGACCTGAAGAAAGTAATTCACAAAACTTCAGTGAAGGGGTCAGGGTTCTGAACCCAAGTAAGTTAGCTTCCAAAGCCAGTGATCTTTCTATTATATAACAAGATATCAAAAATAAATAAGGAGATTTAAAAATCATTCTTTAAAATAGTTTATTTAGCTATTTATAACATTGTTTGCTTCTTTAAAATAGTGTAGCAGTTTATAACATTGTTTGCTCTCATTTTTATTTAGAAAAATCTTGAATATTTTCAGTAGAATTTATTGAATCTACAAATGGGATGACTATTGAAATTTACTTTATAGAAAACTGCAAAGGTCTTTTGTATTCCATACATATATTGAAAGAGGGTTTGAGATTTTAATTTTATATGATAATCTTTACCAGTACATACTGTAAATAAAGAGTTTTATTTCAACAGATCAGTCTGGACCTGTGTGAGATTCACAGTACATATGAAGGATTCTGATGTATTACCTCTAGATGTTAGTCTCTAGGTTTAAAAAAAGTGTATTATGTTAAAATTATAGACCGTTCGCAACACAGTACTTAAATATTTTAAAGAAAAACTCAAATTTTTTTCAGTCTAATCTAGATTTCAGGTTTTTGCTAAGATTCATTCTGTTGAAATGACATATATATGTAGTTAATGTCGAAATCTCCCTGATGATTTTCTAATATTTGGGGGGAGCAAAACCTTTTTTGCCTTAAAGAAAATAATTTATAGTACTTTTTAAGATGTAGAGAGACCTTAAAAATAAGGTGAAGATTATAAGCCTCCTCAAAAATGGAAAAAAATTAAGTAAAATTTTAAAGTTCTTCTAAAATTACTTGAATAAAAGAGAAACATAAAATGGTTTATAGAGGATTCATCAGTTATTATTTTCTTCCTTCATTTCCTTTTTTTGCTGATTTTTATCGTTTCCATATGGATCAAGCCACTATAAAACATTGCAAATGAACAAAAATCTTAATAAAGCATGTTTTCATTTTTACGTAAATACCCATGGTCATGGAAGTAGAATCTTCCTTATTCTTTCCTTCCAAGAGATTTGTGACTCTTTAAACAAATAAATATAAAAATAACTTGTTTTTTATTTTCTAAAAGTTCATTCACCTAACGTATATTAAGTGCCCATTTGTGCCAAGCACCATTCTAGTTGCTGGGAAAGAGTAAGACATTCAAGGAGTTCATGATCTAGTGGAGGAGTCAAACACACATTAGTTCGCCTTAGAAAACACAAGGCAAAATAAACTAAAAGGGCATAACCTAGGGATAAAAATCGAAGGGATTATATTTCCCAGATAAATTTAACATTTTTGTCTTGTGGAGTAGTCAAATCAGAATTACTGAGGGTGCTTATTAAAAATAGAGATTTTCCACCCCCCAGATCTTCTGAATTGTGTTTACATCATAGGGTATTATGCACACCTTCCCACGCAGATCACTTCATTTCTTTGAACTCCTACAGAATGTATCACAGTATGATCATAAACTTAAATTTTCTCCTTTCCATGAACATATAGGTTGTTTCCATTTTTTGCTACTATACCAGTCAGCATCCTTATATATAAAAATATATATTTTTGTACTTACGTATTTCTTTAAATCCAAAGTAGTTTTGCTTGGTCAGAGGATGTGCATACTTCTAATTTGCTATTAAATTGCATTCCCCCCCAACAAAGTTTACACTCCTACCAACATTTTTATGAGAGTGCCTATTAACCACAGTTTTATCAAAAATTTAAAACTTTCATAAACTGATAAAATGAAAATGTCTTATTTTCATTTACATACGTTTGCTTGCTGCTGAAGTTGAACATTTTTATGATTATTAACCATTTGTAGTCGTTGAATTGCTTGTTCATATTCTTTGCTCATTTTCAGTCTGTTTTTTTTCTTCTTCATTCTTTGTATGTGATGCATAATAGTCAACCCTCGATTATATGTTGTAAATATTTTATCTTGGCCTGTCATTCATCTTATTATGTAATTTATAATATCTTTCATTGCACAGAAGTGGAAAACAATTAAGTTGTCAAATCTGTTCGTTTACATTTGGATTTTTTAAAACAACAGCTTCATTGAGCTGTAATTCACATACTTTAAAATTCACTCTGTTGAAGTGTACAGTTCAGTGGTTTTTTTAGTATATTCGTCGAGTCGTGTATCCTTCACCACTAGGTATTTAATTCACATATTTTCATCATCCTAAAAGGAAACACTGTACTGATTAGCAGTCGCTCCCATTTCCCCCTCCCCCCAGCCCCTGAAAACTACTAGTTTATCTTTCTGTTTCTATGGACTTGCCTATTCTGGATATTATAGAAATAGAATCATATAATATATGGCCTTTTGTAACTGGCTTTTTTCACTTAGCATAATGTTTTCAGGATTCAGTCATGTTATAGCACGCATCAGTGCTTCGTTCCTTTTGGGGGGGAATATATAATTATATTTAATGGGATGTGTCTAATTTCCTTACTTAAAGTTTTAAATTGTGTAAAAAAAATTTACCCTCTAAATCATTTGTAAGTGTACAGTTCAATAGTGTTAAGTATATTCACATTGTTGCACAAACGACCCAGAACTTTTTTATCTTGTAAAACCGAAACTTAGCAATTAAATAACTCCCTATTTCTTCATCCCCACCCCCCAGCCCCAACCCCTGGTAACCACCATTGCATTTTCTGTTTCTAACAATTTCACTATTTTAGGTTATGTCATGTAAGTGGAATCATACAGTACTTGTTTTGTGACTGGCTCATTTCTCTTAACACAGTGCCCTCAAGGTTCATCCATATTGTAGCCTGAGACAGGATTTCATTTTTTCCTAAGGCTAGTTGATATTCCATTATATGTATATACCACATTTGGTTAACCATTCATCTATAGATTGACTTTTAGGATTTTTACATTTCTCAGCTATTGTGAGATCCTGCTTTTAGTTCTTTTGGATATATCCAAAAGTGGGAGTGCTGGGTCATGTAGTAATTTTATTCTTAATTTTTTGAGGAACCACCATACTGTTTGCAAAGTGTCTACACTATTTTACATTCCCACTAACAGTGCACAGGGGTTCCAGCTTCTCTGCAGCCTCACACCACTTACTTTCTGGTGTTTTGATAGCGGCCATCCTAATGGGGCTGAGGTGTCATATCTCATTGTGGTACTGACTTGCATTTCTCTAGCGATTTGTGATGCTGAGCGTCTATGTGCTTGTGGGCCATTTGTATGTCTTCTTTGTGAAATGTCTCTTCAAATCCTTTGCCTATTTTTTGTATTATTTTTTATTGTTGAATTATAGGAGTTCTTTATTGTGAATGTTAACCCCTGATTAGATACACGATTTCCAAATATTTTCTGTCATTTGGTAGGTTTCACTCTGTTTCCTTTGATGCACAGAAATGTTTTAATTTGGTTTAGTCACAAGTGTCTATTTTTGCTTTTGTTACCTGTGCTGTTGATGTCATATCTAAGAAATCATTGCCAAATCCAGTATCATGATGCATCTATCCTATGTTTTCTTATGGAAGTTTTATAGTTTCAAGTCTTTAATCAGTTTTTGTACATGCTCTAAGGGAAGGGTCCAGCTTCACTGTTTTGTATGTGGGTAACTTGTTTCCCCTGCCATTTGTTCAAAAAACTGTTCTTTCCTCATTGTGTGGTCTTGGCACCCTGGTCAAAGATTATTTGACCTTATATGTGAGGGTTTATTTCTGGGCTCTTCTCTGTTCCATTGGTCTATATCTCTGTCTTTATGCAAATACCACCCGGTTTTGATTACTATAGCTTTTGTTATGTGTTTTGACATTAGGAAACAGGCCTCTGACTTTGTTCTTTTTCAAGCTTGTTTTGGCTCCTCCAAGTGCCTTGAGATTCCATATGAATTTTAAGATGACTTTTTAAAATTTTTGCAGAAAGTGATAGTGGGATTTTGTTAGGGATTGCATTAAATCTGTAGATCACTTTGGTTAATATGGACATTTTAACAATATTAAATCTTCTAATCCATGAGCACTGGGTGTGTTTTCATTTATTTGTGTTAATTTCTTTCAGCAATGCTTTGTAATTTTCAGCAAATAAGTCTTTTGACATTTTAACAATATTAAATCTTCTAATCCATGAGCACTGGGTGTGTTTTCATTTATTTGTGTTAATTTCTTTCAGCAATGCTTTGTAATTTTCAGCAAATAAGTCTTTTGCCTCCTTCGTTAAGTATTCCTAAGTATTTCATCCTTTTTGATGGTATAGAAAATGAGACTGTTTTCTTAATTTCCTTTTCAGATTGGTCATTGTTAGTGTATAGAAATACAACTGACTTTTGTGTATTAATTTTGTATCCTGCAAGTTTCCTGAATTTCTTTCTTCTAATATATTTTTTAATAAGGTTTTCTACTGATCTGTGAACAGAGATAATTTTACTTCCTTTCGAATTAACATGTCTTTTATTTCTTTTTCTTAACTGATTGCTCTGGCTAGAATCTAGTATGATGTTGAATAGAAAGTTGCCTTGTTCCTGATCTTAGAGGAAAAGCTTTTAGTCTTTTACCATTGAGTATGATGTTAGCGGTGGGTTTTTCATATATGGCCTTTAGTATGTTGAGATAATTTCCTTCTAGGCAATTATTTACTAGGCCTATTTACTAGGCCTAATTTACTGAGTGTTTTTTATCATGAAAGGATGTTGAATTTGTCAAATGCCTTTTCTGTATTAATTGGGTGATCATGTGTTTTTTTTTTCCTTTTCATTCTGTTAATGTGGTGTATTATTACATTGATTAATTTTCATATTTTGAACCATCCTTGCATTCCACAAATAAACCCTACTTGGTCATGGTGTATATAATCCTTTTCATGTGCTGTTGACCTTGAAGAGGGGGGGACATTCTTATCTTTAGAGGGAAAGCATCTAGTCTTTCGCCATTGAGTATGATGTTAGCTGTGGATTTTTTTCATACCTTTTTGTTGAATCTTATCAATCGTGAAAGTGTTTTAGAATTTAATTAAATGCTTTTTCTCCATCAATTGAGATGATCCTGTGTTTTTTTTTTTCTTTATTAATATGGTCTAGTACATTGATTGCTTTTCACCTATTAAAGAGTGGCTTTTGGATTTTGTCTGAGTTTTGATGACCTCATCCTGTCTCCAAGATTAGTAAATTAAAAGTCCCCTACATTTTCCATTTCTGACATTTGTGGGTTTTTAAAAATCAATTTTGGATCTTATTTTTGTTTATCTGAGAGTAATGCTCTTATTTCTCAATCTTTTTTTGAATGAACTTTTTTTGACCTTATTCTGTTTTCATGATCTGTTTGTATATTTCTCCACTAACATGGAATTATTGTATTTAATTTTTGATTATCTTAAAAACTTTTGAGTAGGCAGTACATTTATTTCATTTGCTGAAAAGATCAAGTTGCAAAAGGGTTTATAATGGAAAGGAAGTTCCTTTTCTACCTTTATCTCATCCACAGGTGTTGCTTTCAGTTCCTTTTTTGGCTTTCCAGAAAGTTCTCTGTACACACAGACTTTTGTCTCATTCTTTTTTTAGCATCTACTTAGTATGCAGTTGATTGGACTGCGCTTTATTAAATATTCTCCTATTGGTTGACATTTAGGTACTTTCCTGCTATTGAAAACAGCACTACTGATAATGTTCTATGATATATATCACTAGACACATGTCTAAATATATCCAATATTTTATAAGGTAAATTTCTAGCAGTAGCATGTGCATTTAAAATTTTGATAGATGTTCCCAAATTTCTCTCCAGAGAAGATTTGTGCTAATTCATAATCCTAGTGGCTATACAGAGTGTTTTATTCCCTATGCCTTCAGCGATACTGTGTTACTAAACTTTTTGATCATTTCAAATTAATAGATGAATACTTATAAATCATTATAGTTTTAACTTGCATTTCCCTTAAGAGTGAGAGTTTGTTTTATATGTTTAAGATGACGTTTGTTTTATATGTTTAAGATGATTGTATTTATTTTTCTTTGAACTGTTCATGAACTGTGCCCATTTAAAAATTGAATTTATTGGGCTTTTCCTTCTGATTTGTAGAATTAAGGAATTTAGCACTTTGTGATTTAAATTTCAACTATTTTTTCAAGTGTGATATCTTTTGACTTTATGATTGGTGTTGGAATTTACCATCCATTCCTTTTTATTGCTAAAGAGTATTTCATGGTATGGCTGTATCACACTTTCTCTGCCTTTTTACCTATTGAAGCGTATTTTGGCTGTTTTGTCTATCACAAATAACGTTATTATAAGCATTTATGTACAGGTGTTTGTGTGGACATAAGTTTCCTTTTTTCTGGATACATACCCAGGAGTGAGATTGCTGAGTCATATAAATGTTTAGTTTCTTGAGGCAATGCCAAACTATTTTCCAAGTGTCTGTATCATTTTGTATTTTCATTGGCAATGTCTGAGAGATCCAGCTTTTCTGCATTCTTGCCAGCATATTTGTTGTCAATTTTTTATTTTAGGTGTTTAAATAGGTATGTACGGATATCTCCTTGTGTTCTTAATGTACATTTCCCTGATGGCTGATGCTGTTGAATGTCCTTTCATGTGCTTATTGGCCATCTCTGTATCTTTGGTGAAATGCCTGTGCACGTCTTTCACATTTTTAAATTGTGTTGTTTGTTTTTTTTACTGTCAAATGTTGAGAATTGCTTTATACATTCTAGATACTAGTCCTTGGTCAGATATGTTGCTTGCAAATATTTTCTTCCAGCCCGTAGAAACTTTTGTTTTTAAACTTTTGATTTTGAAATAATTACAGATTTATAGGAAGTTACAAAGAAGTATATAGGAAGGCATGACCTGTGTACTCTTCACCTAGTCTCTCCCACTGTTAGCATCTTTCCTAATTATAGGAAATACCAAAACTAGGAAATAGACTTTGGTACAATTCACAGAAATTATTCGAATGTTACCAGTTATTTATGCACTTGTTTGTGTGTGTGTGTGTAGCTCTGCAATTTTATCACATGTATAGCTTCATGTAACCACCACCACAATCAAGGTATTTAATTTGACTCACACAAGACTCCTTGCTACCTTTTCATAGCCTCACTCACCCTCTTCTCCTATCCCTCATTCCTGGCAACCACTAATCAGTTCTCTTGCTCTCAATTATGTTATTTCACCAGTGTTATATAAAAGGAAGCATGCCTTTGAAGATTGGCTTTTTTCACTAGCGTAATTTCTTTGAGGTTCATCCAAGTTGTGTATATCAGTAGTTTGTTCTTCTTTATTGCTGGAAAGTATTCCATCGTATGGTATGCACTACCATTTGTTTAACCATTGTACCCACTGAAGTACATTTGAATAGTTTTCAGTGTTTGGCTATTACGAGTGAAGTTGCTATGACCATTCATGTACAAGTTTCTGTGTGGAAACAAGTTTTCATTTCTCTGGGATAAATGCCCAAGAGTTCAATTGCTGGGTCATAGTAAGTTCATTTTTAGTTTTAAAAGGAACTGCGAAATTATTTTTCCACCATGACTATGCCATTTTACATTCCTACCGGCCATGTATCAGTGATCCAGTTATTCTGCATCATTGGCCAGCATTTGGTGTTATCACTACATTTTATCTTAGTCATCCGATAGATTTGTAGTAATATCTCGTTGTTTTAATGGCTAAATGATGTTGAACATCTTTTTATTTGCTTATTTTCCATCTGGATATCCTCTTCAGTGAAATTTAATCTTTTGTCCATTTTCTAATTGGAGTGTTTGTTATTTTTACTATTGAGTTTTCAAAATTCTTTGTATATTTTAGATACTAGTCCTTTGTTGAATTTGTTGTTTGCAAATATTTTCTCCTACTTTGCAATTTTTTATCCTCTTAGTAGAGTCTTGTGCAAAGACAAATTAAAACTTTTTTATATAATAGATTGTGCTTTTGAAATAGATTGTGCTCTAAGAATAAGAACTCTTTGCCTAACTCTAGATCTGAAGGATTTTTCTCCTATGCTTTTTTAAAAGTTTTATATTTTTATGTTTTACATTTAAATTTATGGCCCATTTCTTATTTTTTTATATAAGGTGAGGTTTAGGTTGAGGTTCACTTATGGATGTCTGACTGTTCAGTACCAATTGTTTGAAAAGGCTGTCCATCCTCCATTGAATTGCTTTTGTACCTTTGTGAAAAACTATTTGTCCATACTTTTGTGGGTCTATTTCTGGGTCCTTTGTTCTGTACTACTGATCTGTATGTCTGTCTCCTACCTATATCACATAATCTTGATTACTATAGCTATATAAGAAGTCATAAAATTGGGTAGTTTCTCTAACTTTATTCTTTTGTTTAAAAGGTTTTTTTGCTATTCTAGTTCCTTTGTCTTTCCACACAAAGTTTGGAATTATCTTGTCTTATGTCTACAGAAAAGAAAAATCTTACTGGGATTTTGATAGGCATTGCATTAAATCTGCATATCAATTTAGGGATAATTAACAGTTTTGTATATTGAGTCTTCTAATATGTGAACATGGTATGTCTCTCCAGGTATTTAGATCTTTGATTTTGTTCAGCATTTTGTAGTTTTCAGTATACAATCCTGCACTTGTTTATTAGAGCCATATACCTAAATATTTTATTTTTTGAATGATTGCAGATGTATTTTAAATTTTGATTTTCATGTGTTCAATGCTAGTGTGTAGATGTATAATTGATTTTTGTTGTTGATTTTGTATTTTGTGACCTCGGTGAACTCACTTCTTAGTTCTAGGAAGTTTTTTGTAAAATTTGGGATTTTCTACATAGGCTGCTATGTCATCTGCAACACATCGGGACAGTTTTATTTCTTCTTTTACCGTCTATATGCTTTTCATTTACTTAACCTTGTTTCATTGCAGTAGTTGGGATTCCAGTACGGTATTGAGTAATAGTGGTGCGAATGAACATCCTTTCTTTGTTTTCAATGTTGCCAGGAATGCCTCAAGATAAACTGATTTCCTTTCCTGTTTTCTGACTTTTTCCCTTGAAGTCTACCTTGTGTGTTTTTTTTTAAGCTTCTTTTTTGTTAGCATTTGCCTGATAGAAAATTTGTTCTTTATTTTTTCAACCTTTTATGGCATTTTTAAAGAGCGTCCTTTGTGTTTTAAATAATAGCTTTATTGAGATATAATTCATATACCATAAAATTCACACTTTTAGAGTATACAACTCACTGGTTTTAGTATATTCACGGAGTTGTGCAACCATCACTATTATCAATTTTGGAACATTTTCATCAGCCCAGAAAGAGACCCTGTACCCATTATCAGTCACTCCCATTCCCACCTTCTCCAGCTGCTAGAACTACTACTAATGTAGTTTCTGTCTCTATGGAGTCGCCTATTCTGGACATTTCATATAAGTTGTGTCATATAATATGTGACCTTTTGTGACTGGCTTCTATCACTTAACATGTTTTCAAGGTTCATCCATATATGGATATGCCACATTTTATTTATCCACTCATCAATTGATACGTATTTGGGTTATTTATACTTTTGGGCTACTATGAATAATGCTATGACATTTGTGTACAGGGTTTTGCATGGATATATGTTTTTGTTTATGTTGGGTATATACATAGGAGTGGAATTGCTGGGTCATATGGTAACTCTGTATTTAACATTTGAGGAACTGCCAGACTGTTTTCCACAGGAGCTGCACCATTTTCATTCTCATCGGTAATGTATGAGTGTTCCCCTTTCTCCACATTCTTGCCACATTTGTTATTGTATGTCTGTTTTATTATAGCCAACCTAGTGGATGTGAAGTGGTATCTCATTGTGGCAGGATTCTTTCTTATAAATAGCAACCATGTAGCTTTCTTTTAAAATACTCAATCTAGAAATGTAATTTATTCTCCTTTTTATGTAATCACTGTTATATTTGGTCTTTGTTCTGCCATCTTTTTCTGTTGTCATTTATTTTTCTTTCCTGACGTCAGTGAGACTAATTATGCTTTCTTTGTTTCCCTTTCATTTTCTAGTGGTTTGGGAATTCTCCCTTCTATTTTTATTCTACGAGTATTAGGTTGGTGCAAAAGTAATTGCGGTTTTTGCAATCTTTTTTAACCTTTTAAACCACAATTACTTTTGCACCAACCTAATAGTTACTATTTAAAATTTACCAAACACTTTTAAACCTAAATATTCCTACCAACATCAATAACTTTTTGGTATAATCAATGTGTCTTGCCTCTCTTTCCCCCTTGATTAATTTATTCATTGATTTACTTTATCAGGAATGTGTTGATGGCTAGTTCCTCAAAATTTATATTAACAAGTAATGTTTCATAAGAGTCATTGACAGAAGAAGCAGTTACCCTCATTGCATGTTGAGGGTCAAAAATCTAAACAGATTAATAACTATGGTTATGAAAGAATTGCTGTCAAATGGAGAAATAGACATTCCATCTTTAGCACTTGACTTCAGGATGTTTGGAGAAGACTCTAGTGAGTAGAATCCAAAAGCATTTAAGAAGCAATCATTCAACTCAAGGTGGGTGGGGTAGGGATAAGAAAGTCTGATGAATACATTGAGAATTTAGTTAAAGCTCAACTAGGAGAGTGGAGGTGTAATATAACAATATTTAAAATGTCAAATTGCAGTTTTATCCATCTAGCAGATTAGGAAATACAGATTTTCAAATTCACTCAGGATGTGAATAAACTTCCTCTTTAGTAGCTACACTATTGTTGAACAGATAGCCTTGATACTATAACTTACATTTTTACTTAGGGTTGAAGTGTCTCTAGAATTCATCTCATGGTTACTTTTAGATAAAGAAAAATCAGGCCATATATTTGTATTTATCGTTTGTACACATATATATGTGTATAATTTGCTTATGCTTGTGTAGATTATGGAGTGCTTTTGAAGTCAATTTTAAATCAAAATTATATTTATGTATAGCATATACTTACGTTTTTCATATTAATTCTCACCTCATCTTAAGATCTAGATTTGCTGAATCAGAAGAATATTTGGAGGAGAATGATACTTAGTGTGACCATGCTGGAGCTTTTACCTGCAGCTTCCTTTTACTTTGCTCTCCAGTATAGCATTTTACTTCTAGTTATGCCCCTGTAAGCTTTTAATGTAACTTCTGAAATGTGCTTTAATATTATATCAAATGAAATTACAGTTAGCAATGTTAATAGTTTGTTATATACTCGTATCTTATTGCCCTTCGTAAATTAAACTTTATGTAAAATTAGAGGAGAAGCACTATTTTTTTAATATATCTATGAAATCACCTCACTCTTTAACATTTTATCATTTAAAATTATCATTACCAGTCTAATTCAGTTCTTCAACTGAGGGTCGTTGCAGAGTATACTTCTTTTTCCATATGGCAAACTACAATTTAGATACTCATTCAATGAAAGGTGATATTTCCTTTTCCAGTTGATTTTTGTGTACTCTATAGTTTGTATATACATGCATTGGCTTTCCTGAATGTGTGTGTAAGACTTAGAGTGTATTCATTTTCACCCTGAGCTGGACAAAGAGAAATGAGAATGTATATATTAGAACTACTCAACTATTTGTACTCCCCTTCCTTTCCTATCAAGGCTGAAAATTATGGTTAAACACCTGTCTCTCTGTTCATAAAGTAACTTTTGCTTCTAGACTTTCTAGATTCTTTGAATGGAGGGTTTTGTGATACAGGAAAGTGAACTTTAGGAGCAGAAAGAAAATATTCTTTTACCTGTGTGCAAAACTAGCCCAGGCTAAATTTCACTGGGAAGTTGTCTTTGGCATCTTTCCATTTGTCTATCCATGCTTCTCCCACTTTCTTTGGCATCTCATGTCTTTAGTTCCTCATGTGGCCTTTTCCCCAGGCCTACAGATGTACCTCCTATTAATCTCCACAAAGCGCCTCCATTTTCCTTCTAGTACTATCTGTAAAATAGAAGAAAATAATCTGATCTATGCAGTGAGTGAAGGGAGTTGGTTCTGAAAGTCAATATATTAGCCTGACTGCTGAAAATTCCTGAACTTGTCCATCACAGTAGTGTACCATATTTAAATAGATAATACAACACAGTAAGCTTTCCTCCAGTACTGAGTCAGGTTGCTGTTTCATTGGCTGAACACAGATGAAGTTGGCTTATATGCATGGGGCATGTTCTGTGAAAAAAATCATCACTGGATCTTTAAAAGACTAGCATACTCAGCGTGGCGAGATAGCTCTTGTTAGGAAGGGTACAGAGAGGAACAGACTGGCTAAGGGAACTATACGCTTCTCACCTGAGGACTGTAGTCAAACAGAATGTCTGTCATTATTAATGGTTATTTGGCACCATAGATGAAAGATGGTTTTGAGCAATGAGCTAAATCTGAGCCCACATCTGTTTGAGCATTCTTCTGGTTCAGCTCCATTAAATTAATCTTGATAGTCATAACATTTCTACTTTTGAACCTACTTAGGGTTGGGAGTCCAGGATAGTAGTAGCTATTTGTACATGTTTGCTTATTTGTAACTTAGGTGTTTGTCAAAGATTATCCATGAAGTCCAGCTATTTTCTCTGATCACATTGTTCATAGCAGTGTACGTGGGTATGGGCTCACTTGCCACCACCTTCATTCACCTCATAAATCCTCTTAATCCTTATCAGAAGGAAATTCCATTTCTTCCTGGTGGAGTGTAAACATACTAGTTTGTAAGGTTGAGTTCTCTTAACCAGTGTATTTTAGAAGTATAACTCAGTATTTACTCAAATGCCTGGAATGTCTAGTTTGTCTTTTGTAAATATAAAATCAGTTACGGGTAAATGTTATTAAATGCCTTATATTTACACTAGATAATTATAGTCTTTGGAGCCTTCTCTGGGTTCATGATTTTAAGCTGCTACTCAAATTTTAATATTTTCCCCTGATACTTGATTTAAGAAAGAAGGGATAGCGTAGAATGGATTTGAAAATGGCTATTAAATGATACCAAACAAAATGCAGTTATACAACTGATAGTAATTAATGTATGATGAAAGATAAAGTGGCCAACATTTGTAAACAAAAAAAATCGATGGTAAATGCATAATGTTTATACTTATAGCTACAGAAAATACACATTTAAGAAAAAACTAAGTGTACAGTCATTTCGTTTTAGTCTGTACTACTAGTTAGATAGTGAAACATGTAAAATAACCTTTCCAGTCTAGAGTTGTAGTATAGCAAAAACTTCCAGCTGTTTTTATACTACAGCTCTTGTACAAGAAAACTACTAGAAAATCAACTCTGAGGAACTGGTTAGAACTAATTGAGACTTCAGCATGAGAGCTAATTAAAAGTTAATGTTGAAAAAAAATCAGTATTCTTTTTACTGCAAATGATAGAACATCCACCTAAAACTGGCATAAACATAAAAGCTAATCCATTAGTTTATATAAGCGAAGAACGAAGGGCTTGACGCTGAGCAGCACAGTGAGCGTTATTACCAAGATCCTTTTTCTGACCCCTCACCCCCGACTTCCCCTGCCAGCTTTTACCGCGTTGCTTTGCTCCACATTGCAGTGAAATTCCATGAGCAAGTCTTACGTAGTCTCTGTCCCCCATTCCTCACCTTCCATTCTCCTGTAAATGCCCTCTAGTCAGGCTTCTGCTCCATTCACTGCACTGAAACCTCCCGTGTCAAGAAGATCTGTGATGCCAGAGCCAGTGGTTCCTTCTCAGTCGCCAGCTTACCCACCCTATTAGCATTTGACACTTAATAATCAGATTCTCCTGCTTGTAGCACTGTGTCACGTCTAGGGCACTGCGCTCTCTCTCTCTCTCTCTCTCTCTCTCTCTCTCTCTCTCTCTCTCTCTCTCTCTCTCTCTCGATGATTGTCCTTCCATCTCACTGGTCATTTCTTCTTAAACTTCTTTGCTTATTCCTCTTCATCTCCCAGACCTCTTTTCTGTCTGTACTTCCTTGGTGATTTTATTTAGTCTCAAGGCTTTAAATAGTAATTAAACATTGATGCCCCTAAATTTATATCTGCAGCTAAGACCTCACTCGTGAGTTCCAGAGTCTCATCCCACTGCCTATATAAAATCACCATTCAGATGTGCATCTCAAACTTAATATATCCAGAAGTGAAGATTTGTTCTTTCTTCCAAAACAAAGTCTACTCACAGTCTTCTCTTTGCTTAAGCGTCTCTTCATTTTTCTAGTTGCTCAGGCTAAAATCTTTAGAGTTATCCTGGATTTTTCTCTTTTATTATGTCCCAATCCAATTAATTAGGAAATCCTATTGGCTCTACCTTTAAAGTATATCCAGAATCTGACCACTTCTCATAACCTTCACAGCTGTTACTCTGATCTGAGCCACCATTATTTCTCACCTGGAATATTACATTTATCTCTGCTTCTATCTTTGCCCCCTTCTACAATATTCTCAATTTAGCAGCCAGAGTGATTCTTTTAATAGTAAGCTAATTATGTTACTTCTCTATTTAAAACTCAAATGGTCTTCCAGGTGACTCACAGTAAAATCCAAAATTCTTATGATCTAGCCCACTCTATGTTACCTGTCTGATACCATCATCTACCAGTATTCTCTTTCTTAACTTGGCGGTAACCACACTGGCTTTCTTGCTGTTCCTCAAATACACACTGTATGCTCTTGGGGCCTTGGCATGGGTATTTGCTTTACCTGGAATGTCCTTCCCACAGATAGTCACATGGCTGTCTCCTTTAATTCCTTTAACTCAAGATATTAATATTTTTTATGAGACTTACCCAGACTAGCCTGTTTAAAGTTCTGTCTCATTCTTTCGAGTCCCCATTACCCTGCCCTATTTTTTCTATAATGTTTATCACTTTCTAACATTATTTATTATGACATTCATTATTATCTTTGTTTTCCCGTTAGAATGTAAGTGCTATAAGGGCAGAGGTTTTGATCTCTTGTTCATTGACTATCCCAATCACCTAGAATAATATCTTATACATACTAGATGCTCAGTAAATATTTGTTGAATGAATGTTTGTGTAACAAATTTGTTTATGTTCTCTATTTTATGGCTCTGCTTCCTTGATGTTGGTCCCAGTTTTTAGGCGTTATGTAGTTCCCGGCAGTTCCTGGAATCCTTCCAGATTAAAATCTTGCCGAAAAGAGGAAAAGTCTTTGTCCGGACATTTCCAAGAAAAGTCCTGACGTTCACTATGATTGAACTACTTTAAATGCCATGTCCAGCCCTTGACCAATCAATCCTGGTAGGGGAATGCAGTGTACTTTTCAGCCTAGACTTTGGTCATATGTTCCATTCTGAGACTGGAAATAAAGCCAGAAACAACAATGTCTATTGGGGGAATAGAAACTGCTGAATAAGTATACGAGAAATGTCTACTAGCTTATATAGACCACTGTTTTACAAAAGGTGATCCTTGGGTACTGGTTCTGTGGGATCCCAATAGGTATTCTCCGACCATGTCCCATTAAGTTAGGGAACTTAAATAAATTTTGTTACTGCAGAATTTCTTAGGGTTTTAAATACGATGATGTGCTCTATGAATCTCTTAAGTGAGAGATGGTTTGTGCAACAACTTCCCAAAATTCTTTGAGCATGGAATCCTTTTTCTTTTAGATCATCTCAAGGTATTTTTTCATGGACTGCACTCTGAGAAATATTGGTATGTTTGCTAAGAATTAGTTAGAAAATTGAAGAAAAATCTCATGTAACAATAACAAAAAAATACAAAAGAATACTCGTTAGGACTTATTTATAGAAAATAAATATTTACAGACCCCCAAAACTTTAATATATAAAAGACATACTCCTTTGAAAGATGTCTGTTTGCAATAAATTTAATGTAGTTGTAATTAAAAACCCAATTAAATGGAGAGGGAAGTGAAGGGAAGAGTAGGAGAGCTTTATCAAATTCTAAAATTCCTGTGTTGTAGGCTTTTTTCATTGCAAGGAAAGGTAATACCTCAGTTCATCTAAGAAAAGTTTATTGTAAGAATACATGGGAATTAAGACCAGAATCAGAAAGCTATGATTCCATACTTTCTCTGGTTATGTGCATTCTCTCCCTCTATGGCACCTCTATGTCTTTCCAAGCATCTATTTTGTTTGTCTCTGGCTACGAAGAGCTCTTGAAGATACTCTACGTTCCACAATCCAAATCCTGGAAGAAGCTAGTTTGAATTGATTTTAGTTAATGTGTTTCTAATGGATGGATCCCTTCAGGCCTAGTCACTTAATGGTTGCCCAGAAGTCAGTGGATAGGCCACCCTTGGGGAAATTATGCCCCCTGGCCTTATTAATGGTTGTTCAGTGTCGAAAACAGCCTAAACCTGATAGGAGGTGTGGGCTGGAAAGGTTCAACTAGAGGGGAATTTGGATGTGGTAACGAAAATGTCCAGTATAATCTAGAAGAAAAAATGAGGATAGACAGAGGAATTCTGAAAAAGGGTGTATGTCAGAACACATAAAATGTACAATATATGGCAAAGGTATAGTACTTGAAACTGTGGACTTTTGGTGCCTGAATAAGCAGTTAATGAAGTAGAACTACTTCATTTGAAAATAACATAAAAATGAAATTTCTAATTAGTGGCATGAATTGAGTATTAAATTGTTCAGGATTACCTAATTAACCATGATAAAATAAGATTCCTCCCTTGTAACTTATCAGAATAATATAAAAATTGTTTAAAGATTTCATTGCTTAAAATGAAACTATCAGGAAATACAGATTTTATTTATATAAATGCCTAAATAATCATTAAAGTGCATAAATAATATTGGTGAGGAAGGAATTTTCCCTAAGGAAGGAAAACAATACGATTTCATTGTGAGGACTCAAAAAACTTTATTACATTAAATGGCAAAATAACTAAACCAAGGGAAAATACTTACAATATATGACCATATTATATATCTTTAATACATGAAAGGCTCTGGGAGATTTGTGTGTGTGAGCGTAACCCTCCCAAGCCATCAGACAATGTCAGTCACCCTGGTTCATTCCCACTCACTTTGCTAAATGACCATCGCCCATCTTATTCTCACTCAACACACTGTTCTATCACGGACAACTATTCTTTCACTCTCTTTGCTGATGACTTTGCTTCTTATTTCTTCTTCAACAAGAAGGTGGTACCAATCGAAAGTTAACTTCTAAAAGTTCCCACCATCAAAAGTTCTTTATATCCTTTGACTTACATCTCTGACAATACGCTATATTCGTTCTCTTTGTGACTCGGGATGAACTCTTTGGTCTCTGGGCTAAAGCCAGTCCTTACACTCGAGCATCAGATCCTATTCACCTGCTTATTCAAGGACATTGCTTAGTAATTCTTCGCTTGCTCTCTCCTACGTCATCATTTTTTTTGCCTCTTTAATGGATATGTTTCATTAATACATATACAGCTTTATGTTAACTTTCTCATCTTAGCAAACTACTTTTCTCCTAATTTCCCTCCAGTTATACTTCCATTTTCTTTATATTCACCACAAAATTTCTTGCCAGGGGTGTGCTGATTCACTGTTTCTGATTTCTTTTCTCCCTTTTTTCTTGTGAACCTTTTCCAGGTAGGTGTTCACCTACCCCATACCAAAGAAAGTGCTGTTATTTAGGTCGAAATTGTCACTAAAAAGCCGTAGTCACTTCTCAGTTTTGAAGCATCAAAAGAAAAAAGTGATTCACAACACAAAGCCAATAAGAGTATGAAAAGTAGTCGGTTTATAAAGTAGCCAGAGAAATGCAAATGTAAGACAATGTTTTTTATCTATTGCCCAGCGTTGGCAAGGAAATCTAGAACTCTCATATACCACTTACCTACGCAAGTGAACAACATTCTGGAAACAATTTGGCAACTTGTATAAAAGCTTTAAAAATATGTATATCTTCTGACCTACCCATTCCTTTTCTAAGAGGATGTCCTAAGGAAGTAAAGATCATACAAAAATACACACCCACACCCACACACCCAGGGATGGAGGAAAAGATTCATTAAGGCATCGGTTCTAGAAGGAAAATTTGAAAATAACCTAAATGTCCAGCAACAGGAGATTGCTTAAATTGTAGCATATCTATATAATAGAATGTGCTGTAGCCACTTAAAATGGTGACAAAGATATGTTTATTGACCTGGAAAGATTTTTATTATGTTTTTAAGTGAGAAAAATATTCAATGCAATTTTTGTGGGAAGCAAGAGTATATTACACTCATGTATGTATGTATGTATGTATAGGAAAATACCTGGAGAATAAATACCAAAATTTTGTTTAGCTGCTATCATTAAATAGCAGAATTTTAAATTTTTTTCTAATTTGAAGTAGTTGTATTACCAACCACAAAAAATGAAAATGAAAAGACATTTTTGCAGGAGAGAGAGAGAAAACTAACTTCCCAATTATAGTGTGCTTTCTTTTTCTATTTTTGCATTTAAACATTGATCATCCGACATGGTTCATAGATGGCTGGCTTGGTTTGACCCGGTCCTGTTTCTTAACCCCACTGGACTCAAAATAGCCTGATAGCCTGCCAGCTGTGAGAGAATAGATGGGCCAGATAAAATATTTACCATATTTTTAGCTTTAGAGTTACTAAGGAGTCTATATTCGATTAAGTCTGTCAGGATATCAGCTAATAATTCAGTAAACAGAAATAATATAAAGACAAAGTAAATAGGACAGGTAGTTAAACTCCAGAGGAGAAAGATGACAAAAAGCAATAGGCAAGTTTACTGAAAAAGAGTTTATTAAATAACCTGCAATTAAGTTGTGATAAAATGAAATCAAAGGATTTTATAGAGCTACAGTCTAGTATTTCATGTGACAATTGTTTCCTGTTTCTTAGTGTTGGTAATTTTTGTTCTGTATGAGTGGAAACATTCATGTGTAACTTTTGTTGTACCTCAAAAACGGTAGCCAAGTTCTGTGAAATATTTGCCAGCATGAAAATTCTTAAAATCTAGCAATAGAACATTACAGCTGTGTATTTAATGTGTGTGTGTGATATTACATTGGTTTTTTATAAGATACATGAAACAAAGAATTATTATAATATAAAAGCAGTACATGCTCAATGTGAAGAATTTTAAAAGTAAAGTTACAAGGAAATCAGTTTTTTGTTGCCTCTTATTGATCTTTTAATGCATATATAAATGTGCTTATGCTGTATATTTCAAGTTTATATCTTGCCCCTTTTCCCCTTACTATTTTATAACTATTCTCAAGTCATTAAATATTGTTTGCTTAAAAAACTTCCCAATTTTACAGATAAAGTTGTTAGGCGGTGTGAATTTGCTGATAATTCAAATTTTATTGAAGGAAACAAATTTTCTGTTGCCTTCTGTCTTATTGGTTTTTAGTAGTCTAATTGATCAAACTATATCATTTCAGCTGTGTTTTAAAAAATTACATAATTGTCCAGGTTTTTGTTTGTTTGTGTGAATAAACCAGAGAGCTTATTAAAGTTTTCAAGGCTGACATTTATAGATAGGCACTTTAGCTTCACTTTCTCCAAGACGGCAAGAAATATTCTATAACAGAAAGATGGCTATTTTTAGCTTTTCTTTCTGCTGGTGAGGTGGAATAGCGAATATTTTTAGAGCAGTTGAAAGTACAGCCACTTAGATTAGCTCAGTGTTTCTATCATCAGACTCTCAATAACTGTTTATTTTATGTATCTAGGTTTTACCTTCCAATGTTTTGAATTTATGTAAATTGTAACATGATTCCACTTTCTCTTGTTAGTCTAGTTCATCTCTCTGGAACAATATGTAAAAAAAGATTTCTAAAACTGTATCTTTCTCTCAGCATATTATGATTTTTAATTATAATTATATCCTGACTATTGTGGGCAATGCTTTTCTTTCTTACAAAGGAAACATTCGTAATTAATACTTATGAGGGGATGGTTGAAAATGTCCTCCCATGAGCAAAACAAGCCCTTAATATTCACAGGAGATTATCCCCCATGATCTTTGTAAGTCTCCTTAATTGTGAACACCACTAGAACATTTTTTTTTAAATTTATTGGGGTGAGAATTGTTAGTAAAATTACATAGATTTCAGGTGTATAATTCTGTATCACATCATCTATAAATTACAACCACTAGAACATTTTATCTTTTCTCTAAATTGGAGCAGAAAATGTGACTTCTCTTTGGATCCTCAGTGAGAGATACTGACAAGTATACAACAATTCAGGTCCTATTGAGAGGCTGAGGTCCTGCCAGAGGGACATTCATCCTACATCCCCAAAACAGCTAATATTCAAACTCCTCCTATCTTAGCAAAAATTTCAAATTACTGTACATTATAGGACTTTGGATACCTTCAAGATTGGTTACAGTGATACAAAACAGTATGGTAATTCACAAATCTGAGATACTAGTATAAGTTCTTATTGCAGGTAGGAAAACAAAGATCTCATATTTAAGTATTAAAATCAGTGACTTAATAAACCATTCATACCTGAACTCATCGCAGTCTGGATTTTGCTCCTGCCATGCCACTGAAACAGGTCCAGCTAAGATCTCCTGTGACTTGCTTGTTGTTAAATCCAGTTCTCAGTTCTTAACTGACTTCTGAGCATTTAACACTGTCCACACTTGCTTTGAAATTCTGTCTTCCCTTGGTATCAAGGATACCATTGCCCGCCGCTCTTCTTTATGAATTTTTAGCTATTTCTTCCTTGAGTTTTAAATTTTGGTACCAGTTCCCCAGGCTACTGTTGTTCATCTACCCTCCCCCTCTGCCTTTTTTTTTTCCATTTTGCTTTAGTCAACTATTTTTTTTAAACATCTTTATCGAAATATCCTTGACATACCATAAACTGCACATATTTAGAGTGTACAAATTAATACATTTTGATGATGTGAACTCAGTACCATGATCAAGATAATGAACATCTGCATCACTCCCCAAAGTTTCCTCATCCCGTTGGTAATCCCTCCCTGCTACACTTTCCATTCCCACTCGATCCCTAGATTGAATGTGCTTTCTGTCAATATAGATTAGTCTGCATTTTCTAAAATTTTATATAATGGAATCATGGAGTGTATACTCTTTGAGGGTGGAGGGAGATCTAGTTTCTCTTAAGATTATAAGATTTATGTTGTTGTGTATATCAGAAGTTCATTTCTTCTTACTGCTGAGTAGCATTTCATTGTATAAGATATAACACTATTGATTTATTCCCCTATTGATAGACATTTGGGTTGCTTTCAGTTTGGGACTTTTGAAAACAAAGCTACTGTGACAGTTTGGGCCCAAACCTTTGTATAGTTATATGCTTATGGTTTTCTTGGGTAAATTATTTAGACATGGAATAAAGAATAAGTGCATCACATTATAGATGCAGTTATAACTTTTTAAGCAACTGATAAAATGTTTTTGCCAGTGTTAAGCCATTTTACATTCCTACTACCAGTCTATGAGCTTTCCGGCTGCTCTCCATGCTTGTCAGCACTTGACATTGCCGCTTTAAAATGTCTTAGACATTCTAATAGATATGTATCTCATTGTGGATTTAATTTGCATAACCCAGACTAAGGATGTGGAACATCTTTTAATGTGTTTTCTGGCCATCCGTGTATTTACCTTCTTTGGTTAGGTACCTGTTCAGATCTGTTGCCCATTTTAAATATTGTTAGGTTGTTTGCTTTTTTGTTAGTGACTTGTAAGAGTTCTTTATATATTCTGGCTACAAGTCCTTTAATGGATATGTGATTTGTAAATATTTTCTCCCAGTCTGTGGCTTCTTTTCATTCTTTTAACAGTATATTTCCAAGAGCATAAGTTCTTATTTTTGTTGCAGTCCAATTTATCCATTTAAAAAATGGATTGTACTTTTGGTATCATATCATAAGAAATCTTTGCGTAACCCAAGGTCACAAAGACATTTTTTATGTGTTCTTCTAAAAGTTTTATAGTTTTAGGTTTTACCTTTATTAATTTTTTTATTGTAGTTATATGTAATATGAACAAAATTTGTCATTTTATCGTTTTAAGTGTCTAATTCAGTGTGTTAATTGCATTCACAATATTGTGCAACCATTGCCACTATTTCTAAACAGTTTACTATTTCTGAAAAGTTAACCCCAAACAATAACTTTGTATCCATTGAGCAATAACTCCCCATTCCTGCTTCCCCCCAGCCCCTAGTAACCCCTACACTATTTTGTGTCTCTGTGAATTTGCCTATTGTAGAAATTTTGTATGAGTGGAATTGAATAATATTTGCCTTTTTCTGTCTATCTAATTTCATTAACATAATGTTTTCAAGGTTTATCCATGTTGCAGCACATATCAGAACTTAATTCCTTTTTATGGCTGAAAAATATATTCCAATGTATGGATATACATTTTGTGTATCTGTTCATGTATTGATGGGCACTTGGGTTTTTCCACCGTTTGACTATTGTGAATAAAGTTGCTGCGAACATTGGCATACCAAGTACCTACTTGAGTTCCTGCTTTCAGTTCTTTGGAGGAAGTACATACATAGGAGTGGAATGGTTGGGTCTTATGATAATTCTGTGTTTAACTTTTTGGGGAAATGCCAAATTGTTTTCCATGCTATCCGCACCATTTTTTAATATTGATGGTGGCATCAAGATATGAGAAGGGGTTCCAATTTCTCCATATCTTCACTAACACTTGTTATTTTGTTTTGTTTTTAATTATAGCCATTCTAGTCCATGTGAAATGGTATCTGGTTTTGAATATGTGGTATATGATTTTGATTTGCGTTTCTGTAATGACTAATATGTTGATCATCTTTAATGTGCTTGTTGGCCTTTTGTGTCTATTCTCTAGGGAGATATCTATTCAGCTTTGCCTATTTTTAAGTTGGGTTGTTTGTCTTTTTGTTGTTGAGTTGTAGGAGTTCTTTATATATTCTAGACATTAAACCCTTACCATATGATTTCAAATGTTTTCTTCCGTTCTGTGAGTTGTCTTTTTCCTCTTTTTAGTTAGTGTCCTTTGATGCACAGACGTTTTTAATTTTATTGAAGTCTCGTTTACCTATTTTTTCTTTTGCCTGTGCCTTTGGTGTCATTTTGAAGAAACCATTGCAAAATCCAATGTCATGAAGATTGTTTCCTTCTAAGATTTTTATATTTTAGCTCTTAAATTTAGTTTTTTGATCCATTTTGAGTTAACTTTTGTTTATGATATAAGGTAAGGGTCTAACTTCATTCTTTTGCTTGTGGATATCCAGTTTTTCTAGTATCATTTGTTGAAGAGACTCTGCTTTCTGAATAGAATGGTCTTACCATGTCTGTCGAAAATCAGTTGACTGTAGATAGAGGGTTTATTTTTGGGCTCTCACATGTGTTCCATTGGTCTGTATGTCTCTCCTTACAATTTTTTGTTGAGAACTGGCTGATTTGAGTATTTTACTCTGCTAACTCTGGAAATAAGAGTCTCCTCAAGGATTGTTTTTATTACTTGTTGAAGGTTGCAGTTATCCATTTGTACAGTGACTTTTCCACACCATTTTTTCAGTGTATATTCCTTGTGTGTGGTCTGTGAAGTTTGTCTTCCAGTGTCTCTTCAGTCATTCTTTGACTTGACCGATTTCCCCAAACTTCTGGATCCAAAAAAAAGTGTGTACTTTTTAAATCTTTTGATAGCTGCTGTTGGGGAAGCTGCTGAAGCCCAAGGCAATCTTGAAACAAAGAGAAATATTTGCTGTGGTCCCTCAGGGCACCACCACTCCAAACAAAATGCGTAGCCCCCAAATTTTGGAGGACAAATCCTTACTGTCCATACTGGCACAGCCAGCCTCTCTAGGAACTCTGGCACGGTGAGGCTAAGGAATGGGGAATAGTTTGCTAGGTCACTCACACAGCTCTCTTAACAAATTTCAGCAGTCTCTCTTCATCAGGCCTTCCTTTGGTTGCTGTGTCTGATCAGGTTCCAGAGTTCTGAAATCATTGATTCTGATTGTTTTTTTCCAGCTTAATTGTAGTTTTGGAGGCGGGACTAACTCCTGGAGCTTCCTCTTCTACCACTTTCTATGATACCACTTATGAACTATTTTGAGTTAATTTTTGTGTATGATGTAGTATATGATTCGAAGCCCTTTTTTGTTTGTCTTTCATATAGGTATCCAGTTGCTCCAGCACCGTCCATTGAAAAGACTTCACTTGAAATATATATAATGTTATAAACCAATGTTACCTTAATAAAAAAACAAAGAAGAAAGAAAAGACTGTTCTTTTCAACTAAATTACCTTTGCACCTTTGTCAAAAATCAGTTGTTCGTGTATGTGTGGGCATATTTCAAGATGCTCTGTTCTGTTCCATAAATCTATTTTTCTATCTTGACACCAACATTTCTATCTAGAATATCAAGATAGTCTGTCTTGTTGGTGTCTTATTTATTGTAGCTTTATTGTAAGTCTTGAAATCAACTAGTGTTAGCCGTACAGCTTTGTTCTTTTTCAAAGTTGTTTTGGCTCTTCTAGGTCCTTTGCATTTTCACGTGACTTTTAGAAGCACCCTGTCTATTTCTAATCGCCCCCACCCTCCAAAAACATCTCGCAAAGATTTTTTTTTTTAGAAGATTTTATTGGGGAGGGGAACAGGACCCCATTGGGGAACAGTGTGTACTTCCAGGATTTTTTCCAAGTCAAGTTGTCCTTTCAATCGTAGTTGTGGAGGGCGTAGTTCAGCTCCAGGTCCAGTCGCCACCATTAGTTGCAGGGGGCACAGCCCACCATCTCTTGCGGGAGTTGAGTCCGACTGGCAACCTTGTGGTTGAGAGGACGCGCTCCAACCAACTGAGCCATCCAGGAGCTCCGCGGCAGCTCAGCTCATGGTGCCGTGTTCAATCTCAGCTGCAGGAGGCGGAACCGGCAACCCAAGAGCCCACTGGCCCATGTGGGAACCAAACCGGCAGCCTTCGGCTTTAGGAGCATCGAGCTCCAACCGCCTAAGCCACTGAGCTGGCCCCTTGCTAGGATTTTGATTGGATTACATTGAACCTGAAGATCAGTTTGGAAACAGCTGGTATCTTCACAGCGTTGAATATTTTGATCCATGAATACTGTATATCTCTTCATTTATTTGGGTCCTTAATTTCTCTGAGTAGTGTAGCATTTCGCAGTCCACAAGCTTTGAACCTCTTTTGTCAGATTTATCCCTAAGTATTTCATTTTGAGGGGATGCTGTTGTGTTTTTTAAATTTCAATTTCTGATTTTTGTATGTCATCTTTACCTTGGTAAATTCGCTTTTTGTATATTCTATCAGATACTCTACATAGATCATATTGTCTGTGGATAGAGTTTTACTTGTTTTCTAATCTTGATGCTTTTTCTTTTTCTTGCCTTGTTGCACTGGTGAGACTGTCCAGTACATTCTTGTATAGAAGTGATGAGAGTGGCTGTCATTACCATGTTCTTATGTTTTAGGGAAAGCATTTAGTCTTTCACCTTTAAGTACAGTGTTGGCTGTAAGTTTTTCATAGAAATCCATTATTGGGTTGAGGAAGTTCACTTCTGTTCCTGTTTTGCTGAGAGTACTTTTTTAAATCAGGAATGGATATTAAATTTTTGTTGTGTATTTTCTACACATTGAAATGACAATGTGTTTCTTTGTTAGTTTGTTACCTGGTGACTTGAATGTTGAAGCAACTCTGCATTTCTGCGATAAATCTCCCTCGGTTATGATGTATTATCCTTTATATAGTTGGATTTAATTTGCTAAAGTTTTGTTACAAATACTTTTTCGTTTGTGTTCATGAGAGGTAGTGGTTGGTAATTTTCTTTTCTTAAAATGTTTTTGTCTTGTTTTTTGATACTGGAGTAATACTGAATTCATAGAACGAGTTGAGTATTCCCTCCATTTAGATTTATTTTTGGAAGAGTTTGTCTAGAATTTATATTCTTTCTTAAATGTTTGATGGAATTCTTCAGTTTTTTAAAACAATTTTTGTAGAATTAGTATTAGTTTTTTCTTAAATATTTGGTAGACTTCCCCTGAGAAGATACCTGGGCCTAGAGTTTTCTTTCAGGAAACATTTTAACTACAAATTAAATTTCTTTACTAGGTATAGGACTATTCAGGTTATCTTATTTCTTCTTGAGTACACTTTGGTAGTTTTTGTTTTTTTAAGAAATTTGTTTTTTCTGACTTGTCAAAAATTTTGGTATATAGGTATTCATAGTATTTATTCTCTTATTTGCTTTTAATTATCTATAGACTCTATAGTGATGTCTCCTCTTATTCCTGATATTGGTCACTTGTGTCTTTTCTTAGTCTTACTAGAGGTAAGATCAATTGAAGATCAATTTTATTGATCTTTGAAAAGAAACTAGCTTTTGGTGTAACTGATTTTTCTGTTTTTTTTTTTGGTTGTAGTGTATTCCATTATATGAATATTCAGTCATTTAATTTATTAATATTTGGCATAAGAATAGTCTTAATGGGAAATATATAATCTATATGATGAAAATGACAAAACCTTGACGATAGGAATGAATGGACACAGGTACAGTACACTAAGATGGGAAGATTAAAGATATAAAGATGTCAGCTTGTCAGCTCGTAATAATTCATAGGTTTGCTATAATTCTATTTAAAATACCATTGGGCTTTAAAAATCGTAGCAAAAGAGTTCAGAAGTTCATCTCGATGAATAAATGTTTGAGTCAATGTTAAAAGTTCTGAAAAAAGAAGAATGGATGGAGAGAAACATAACTGTAAGATATTAAAACAAAATGAAGCTATAACAATTAAAAAATAGAGTTCCAGCACCAGGATAAAAAGGCCAATGGAAAAATAGCCCAGACATAGAACATGATGGATGTAAGGATTTAATATATGATAAAGGAAGCACATATATCCATCAATAGGGAAGGGAAGGATTATTTAACAAACAATGTGTTAGTATAGCTGTAAGCAATTTGTAATAACAGAAATTTAGATTTTTTAAAATATCACACACTAAAATAAGTTCCAGATGACTTAATAATTACATAGAAACAACAGACAAAACAAACAAAAACAAAACAAAACAAAAAAAGTGAATTGTTTATTGATTGAACCTGAGAAGGGGAACAACTAGAATTTATAAAGATGGTTGATAAATTAGACTATGTAAAAAGTTAACTTTTATATCACCCAAAAATGTAGCAAAAATGAAAAAATGTAGCAGCTGGGAAAATATTTTTAGCAAATTTCCAAGGGTTAATATATATGAACCACTTATACAAATATAAAAATGGGTGTAGGACAAGATTGAACAATTAACTGAAAAGGACATTAAACAAAAACAGGAAATTTCTTAATGCAGATAAACTACTAAGGTGTTACCAGGATCCACCCATTAAATTAACAACAACTCCCATACAGGCCACAGTAAGGTGCAATTAGTAGATGCATATATTGCTAATAGTATTATATAAAGTGTTATAACCATTTGAAAATCAGTTTCATGATGTGTCAAGATTTGTAAAAATCTCCATACTTTTTGACCCAGAAATTCCACATTTGGGAATTGACCCCAAGAAAATTGTAAGTAGCCCTGCCCTATTCCAAAAACACACATATAAACCCAAAGATGTTAAGAGTTGTTTCAAATAATGAAAAATTAGAAACAACGTAAAGGACTAGTCAAGGGAGTAATTAAAATTTTAATATACCCTGTAGATAGAATACAATACAATATAATAATTAAAACATGGTAATAGAGATTGTAATTGAAACACTTAATTGTGATAAGGGTAATTTTTTAAAAAACGAGCTTTCAAATTGTACATACAATTTGATCTAAAAATGACTGGAAGGAAATATGTAAAAATGATAAGTAGTTATGATGAGGGGATAGTGGGTAATTCTTTTTCGATTTTCTGTGATCCAGTATAATGCGAGGCTACGTTAATAGAAGTACAGCACCTTCCTAGGTCAGGGGAGCTAACAGACCTATGTTATGAGAAGAGCATGGGCTTTGGAGATGTGTAGGCCTGAGTCCAATTCTGGTTCACTTAGTACCAGGCTTACTTAGTACCAGGCCTTCACAGTTACATAACTACTTGAACCTCAAATTCTAAATCTGAAAAAGGAGAGGATACCTTTTCTTCATGATTGTTGTGTGGATTAACAGTATTAGATGGTAGTTTTGATAAAAAATACTGTTGTAGTCACATCATATCCAGAATTATGTATCAAGCAACCAAATCTCAATGGCAAACAACTGAGATTTACTTCTCACTTATGTTATGGCTGTGGGTCTGCTCTGTGTTTTCTTCACTCTAGAATCAAAGCAGACTGGAAAGAAAGAGGGTTAAACCAAAAGATAGCTCTTGTAAAGGTCTGCTTGGAGGTCGTACACTTCTCATTTTTCATTTGCCAAGGCTAATGGCAGTGGCACTGGAGTTATAATCCTCCCGTGGGGACATAGAGGCCAATACAGAGGGGCCACAAATATTTCAAATAAACAATAGACGCTGTGACAGAGTGTTCAGTGCCGCTGTCACTTTAAGGGTGTGACCACCTGGGGTGTGTCCATAGGAGAAAGATCAGGATGGTGAGTAATTCTGAAATCTCGCCAGAGATACAGTGGGTAGAGTCAATAGAGAGAGAGAAGCACATTAATACTGTCTAAAATATTTGAAGAATGGCTGTCGCTGGATATGCTGCGTGACATCAATGGGTAGCAGTTACAGCATTATGTATTTTGATTCAGTAGAAGGGTATAAGGAGGAAAGGGGACAGGGAAGGAAATTGTTGGTTGTTTTAAATACCTTACCTCACTTATATTCTTCAAAATGACCCTATTAGGATTTGTGTGTATGTGTGTGTTTGTTTATGTTTATATATTGAAGGAAACAGACTCAGAGGATCAGTACCTGAGGTCATAAGGCAAATATGTGGCAAAACCAGTTTGGAATCTAGGTCTGTGTGATCTCATCTCTTTCCACTAAATTTTGCTGCTCTCTATAGGGCTGTAAGCTTTCTTACAGTTAAACTGTTCATGACCAGCCATCTTCTGCCTGAAAAGGTAATGGCCGCTCTTCCCATCTCTAAAAGTATCCCAAGTATGATTGGCGGGATTGAAAGGAAAGGAAGGTTGAGCCCAAGATCAAATGTCTACAAACTTACTTGGTCACATGCACTTCTCCGCAAAATAATTTAGCGTTTATATATATATGTATATATATGTATATATACATATATATATAAACGCTAAATTATTTAAATGTATCTATATTTATCTATGTAATATATATAAATATAAACATGTTATAAAACAAAAAATAGAAGTTAAAAAAGTTAAGATTTTATATAAAATTTTAGATACTTTTATAATTTAGATTTCAGATTTTATGTAAAAATCTCAACTTTTTAAAGCTCCTTTTTTACAGGCAGATAATTTTTTCCTGTATCCTTATGGATTGTCTTGTGTACTCACAGAGATGCATACCCCCAACATTGGAGGTGATTGTTTTAGATGATTTCTAAGACTCCTTTTTCAGTATGAATGTTCTATGATTATATTTGGCCTGAATTTTTCTGAAAAGGGTAATGATAGCTTAATAGCACTTTCAGAAAAGTTTTTAGATAGTCTGTTATCCAAGACCTAAACCATAAATTGTTCACTGGCGTTCATAGTGGAAATTAAGCCTGAAAATCATATAGTATAAAAAGGTGCTTTTTCAGATAAATAATAATAACTCTATGAGCATTATAACCTATATATAAAAGAGGTTGTTATTATAAAGAAGAGCGGTTATTATAAAGTAATAAGCCTGATTCTCTATGGCACAAGAAACAGCGTTGCTATTTTAGTCATATCTTCTCTGTCTAAATCTGCGTGTGTCTCCAAAAGTTACTGTATTCATATATTCTAAAATGAATCTGAAATTTTGCCTAGAGAATAATATGAATTTTTCTACTTGAAACTTACTTTAGCACTGTTTTAGAATGGAGCCAGAAATCTAAATTAGGCAACCCTACTGGACTAAGTTTAATATTTATGGAGAGAGAAATACTCCTTAAGAAGCAAAGGAGTTACTTATTTGCATTGCCTCACGGAGGAAACTGGCTGCTTTTCTACATTCTGGTCCTGGGTTATTGGCCATTTGTCAGGTTGATACTTCATAATTAAGACAACTTTCTAGTTAATAACTATTTCTTGGGGATAGATTCTTTAAGAAAAATCCTTCCCATATCACAGAAAGCAGAAACACAAATCTAGCCTTTAAAAGATACTCCTATATTGAGATAAAAGAGCAGCAGTGCTCTTTTCCATTTTTTTCCTCATAGTGATACATTTGTACAGCTTTTTCAGCATGACATACTGCAGTTTGGTGGTAATTGTAGGGGAAGTGTTACTTGGAAGTAGGATCAAACCCAGTTTAAGCAAGAAAAGACCAAGTTCAGTTATTGTTTCTTCACAGGTTTAAGTAGCCCACAGGCCAGGAGTTCTTTGGTATTAACTTCTAGGGATCCTTTTGTTTTAGAAAACTACCCTGGAAAACTACAGCTTAAATAGTTTAATCTGGTGTTTCTTGGTTTTCATATTCTTATTGCTCATTCAACAGTCATTCAGTGTTTCTTTGTGCCAAGCACTGTGGAAACGTTAATGAACAAGAGGGATATTTATTTTTATTTTTTATTTTATTTATTTATTTATTTATTTATTTATGAGGGTGCAGCTCACAGTGATCCATGTGGGGATCGAACTAGCAACCTCGGTGTTATTAGCACCACGTTCTTAACCAACCAAGCTAACCGGCCACCCCTATTTTTTTTTTTTATTGCAGTTGACATTCAGTATTATTTTATATTAATTTCAGGTGTACAGCATAGTGGTTAGACATTTATATGATTTATGAAGTGATCCCCCCATAAGTCTAGACTCACCTGGCACTATACATAGTTATTACCATATCATTGACTATATTCCCTATGCTGTACTTCACATCTCCGTGACTATTGTGTAACTGCCAATTTGTACTTCTTGATCCCTTTACCTTTTTCACCCAGCCCCTTTGCCCCACTCCCATCTGGCAACCATCAGTTTGTTCTCTGTATCTATGAGTCTGTTTCTCTTGTATTTGTTCATTTATTTTGTTCTTTAGATTTCACATATAAGTGAAATCATATGGTATTTGTCTTTCTCTGACTTATTTCATTTAGCATAATACTCTCTACCTCCGTCCATGTTGTTGCAAAAGGTAAGATTACATTCTTTTTTTTTTTGGCCGAGTAACATTCCATTGTATGTATATATACCACATCTTCTTTATTCATTTGTCTGTTGATGGACACTTAGGTTGCTTCTATATCTTGGCTATTGTAAATAAGGCTGCAGTGAATGTAGGAATGCATACGTATATCTTTTTGAATTAGTGTTTTGGATTTCTTCAGATAAATGCCCAGAAGTGGAATTGCTGGGAACAAGAAGGATATTGACCATGATTTTTTTCATGTATATAACGTGTATTAAAAGCTGATAGAACTGGTGTTGCTCATAGCAGCGTACTGTGGGATTCCCTGCTCTGCACTAACCTACCTGTGTGTGCCTGCCTGCGCTCTTGCTGTTCTTTCACCCCGCCTCACTTCCCTTTCTCCTGTTTTATCTTTATTCCCTTCCTTCCTACGTGTAACTTTCCATCTTTGAGGTAGTGTCCACAGGCAAATTCTGAAGTCAAGTCATCTAAGCATAGGAGAAATTATATACGATACTTATTGGATAAAACTTGCGTGGTGTAGTTAGACAGGTGATGATAAAATTCTTAATTTGCCTTAAATACTAAATGTCATCTCACCTGTGCAGATCTCAAAGTGCGTATATTTGTTACTTAGCTCAGAAACCACGTACTTTATCTTTAAATGGGTTTATGTTCTATTTTAAGTAAAATTAGTATCACTGTTTTTTTATAAGCGTGCTTTTTAGATGCAAGCATTTATATGATTAGGTGATTTTTTTATTAGTGTTTCTTTGATTATGTTTTTTCTGAATCTAAATCCTGATCTATATCTTCTGGAATTAGCCACTTTTGTGCCTGTTTCTTTTATATTGCAACTGGCACATTTCTTATTTTTCAGTGTTTTAATTGCCTTGTATTCTAAACTCTAGAATACGTCCCAGTTAATTAAAGACATGTGATAATTCCCCAAGATTTGATTGTTTGGTTATCTATCTGTCTATCATCTGTCTATCTATCTATCTATCTATCTATCTATCTATCTATCTATCTATCTATCTAGTAATGTTGTGTTCTCTGTTGATGAATTTGAAGGTAATTAAAAGTATAATTCTTTTTTTCCCTTTAGCATCAGACAACAGCCAGCGCTTTCGAGAAACCTGTTTTGCATTTGCATTGACACCACAACAAGTACAGCAAATCAGTAGTTCAATGTAAGTTGTCTTCAAATGTAACTTGTAGTTGGCCTTTAAAACCAGTATTGTCTATAATAAGTGATTTTTAAAAAAAACAGTGTATTGGGTGAGTATTAGTGTCATGCAAATATTACTATTAAAAATACTATTGTAGTGTTAGTTACCTTAAAAACAATTATATCTCTGATAATTTGAAAAACTTTCTGTAGTAACTACAGTATCTTTGTATCAGCTTTTATGTGCATATTTTAAAAATAATAGTAGTTCTTATTCTGTCTTTTCTAGGGATATTTCTGGGACCAAATGTGACTTCACAGTGCAGGTCCAGTTAAGGTACAGTGTTCACTACAGTATATATCCAAGTTTAAAAGTTAATATTTCTTGAAAGATTTTTAAAAATCCACCTTGATTTTCATTAAGTATATTGAAAGTATTGGATTTAGATGTTTGGGTGAGGGAAAATCTTCTCCTGTTATGAAATACCCTAATTTTTATCCAATTGAGATTTAATATATCAAGTCATGTACCATACATCTAACCACATCTCTTCATTTTGGTTGCCCTCAGTTGTTTGAGAAGCTCCAGCTAATGATATGTTTAAATACCAGAGTGGTCAGCTCTTTAGAAATACCAAGTTTTATGAAAGCAAAGGCCTTATCTGCATGAGTAGCAAACTACTGTAGATAAGGAACTAGTACTAAGGTTAAATCTACAGTGTCTCACGGGCTAACTAACAAAACCAAAATAGTCTAATTTGCTTTCCTTGTATTTTAAAGCATTAATTTAAATGCTCTCTAATTTATATTTCATATGAAATATTTCTTGATAGTTTTGCAAAGATAAATGGAAAAATTTCCAACATGGATTCACAGTTACCTCTTATTCAATTTCTTTCCTTAGCTCATTTTTTCTAAGAAATCTTTTATGTTAACATTTCTCTCTCTCTCTCTCTCTCTCTGTCTATCTCTCTTTCTCGCTTATATAAATCATATTGTGCTATTCTTTTCACTCAATGACTGACTGTCCATGAATATTTCACAGAATTCAGAGACAGCATTCTTTTTAACATAGAACTCAAAGGTGCTGTGAATGTTCTTAAAGGTGGAATGAACTCAGCTGTATATTGGGAATAAGGAAGTAATTAAGAGCAGATGTCATAAATAACAAATTAATAATTTATTTCTTGATCTATATAAGAGTGAATAGAGTGAGAATTTACAAATTATGTAGCTATCCTTGGGTGTCCCAAAAGATTATGCATTTAATTCAGAAATAAATGTTTTCATGAGTTTCTAAAATAGTATTCTCAATACATGTGAATATAATACAAGTAATATTATTCAGATCTTCAGATCTCAGGAAATAATGGAGACTAGTGGACAGAACTTGGTCTGGGGGATAGACTTACAACATTTGGCTGAAAACCAAAAAAATATTTCATAGGCAAATAAGTTTGGGAAATACTGTATATTGTCCCTCCCTCTTAAAAAGTTGCAGTGTATGTTAGCTTAGCTCTGAGAAGTTCTATATTAAGGAAACAGTTTCATTTGTTGATTCAGAATTACTTAAATTTATTCAATGACAGAGCCCTCCCACCCCCCAGAACATGCTTCAACGAATGATTGGACATGTTAGGAAGACAACGACAGGTTGATAGTTGTCATCACTGAAACTATATTGACAGAGTTATTTATTTTAGACATGTTTAAATATGCTTATTCATCATAGAAAATGTCTAGTTCTAATAGTTTTTTGTTAAGTTTGGCCATCTTTCAGATTAGCTATTGAACAAAAATATTAATGAGGTCATCCTTTAATAAAGGAAATTAAACTTGTTCTTATTGTTTAGGTTTTGTTTATCTGAAACCAGTTGTCCACAAGAAGATCACTTCCCACCCAATCTTTGTGTGAAAGTGAATACAAAGCCTTGCAGCCTTCCAGTAAGTCCTAAAAGCTATTTTTTAAACGCATTGCCAACGCTGCTACCAGATAAGTCATCACAGCTGTTGTTAATCGTAGTTATTCATTAAGAAATCATCTTATTTTGGATATATATTCATGTGACTGAGTGAAACACTTGTACTAACTATGTGCAATTAACAGCTGTGACACTAGCTGTGGTGACAAAGTCTGGGACTTGGAGTTGGCGTGGAAGCCTTAGTGTTATACTGGATTTGGGGGAGAAGAAATTTGTTTCACCAAAACCTCAACTGTATTCATGTGAATCAGGAAGCCTGCGGTGGAATAGAGATTTGAAGCGTTCTGTGCCTTAGGCAGAGGATGAGAGTCGGGGCTGTTACCGGTCGACTTTCAAATATTCCTTATATACTTATCTGAGCTCTTTATGAATTCATCCTGATTCTTACATTTTAGAGATTGTTAAGTTCTATCACCGGTATTTTTCTCGGGTTTACTGTAATGAGACTGTAGGGTTTAGAGAAACACACAGGAAACTCTTGTAAATGTTTGCTTCTCTACTTTTTAATGGAAACATTCGTATTTTATAAGTACATAGTTTGTAGGGTGTTTTTTTTAAAATGGAATTGAAATGATTGTGGAAATAATAAGTAGAAACAAATCATATTTCATCCTTAGGGTTATCTTCCACCTACTAAAAATGGTGTGGAACCAAAGCGACCCAGCCGACCAATTAATATCACCTCACTTGTCCGATTGTCCACAACAGTACCAAACACCATTGTTGTTTCTTGGACTGCAGAAATTGGAAGAGTAAGTAAATTTTTGTTTCTACCACGTTTTTCTTATAGGAAGGGTTAATCTCCATGGCTACCTGAGCTTATAGGTAAATGATACTGTAAAATGAGTTACAAAGGGATTTATTTTTGTCTTACAGTGAATTTTCCACGTTCCCATTTAAAAAATGGGATCATGAAGTATCCGGTGTTTTATAATCTGATCCTTTCAATCACCAATTTGTCATAAATGTCTTCCAATGTCATTACATGTTCATCTACATGATTTTAAATGGCTACATCATATTACAGTATGAGTATGCCACAGTTTAGCCTGTTCCCTATTGGTGAGCACTTATTTAATTGATTGATTGATTCATTCATTCATTCATTCATTGCTATTTCAAAGAACATTTTGAAGACCATCCTAGTAGCTATAGTTTTACATATGATAATTTCCTTAAATTCCCTGTGAATTGCTGAGTCAAAGAGCTTACAGAATTTTAAGAAATATTGTATACATTGACAGATTGCCTTATCAAAAGATGTTGTACAAATTTATTATCTGACTTACAGTGTTTATTCATGTGCCTGTTGACTCATACGCTGTCAACAGTTTTATCTACTTTAAAGTCTTTACCACTTTTAATAGATAATGGCACCACATTGCTTTAATTAGTACTCCTTTTATTATTACTGAGATTTAACATATTTTGTTTGTGTTTATTTACATTTTAAAATCATACTCATTCATCTATTTCTCTATCATGTTTTTCTTATTCTTACTAATTTATGAGTTCTTACTATATTAAGACTTAACCCTCCTTCACTTGTTGCAAATATTTGTTTCTAGTTTGTTTGCCTTTTATTTTATGTGGTTATTTAACGTGTAGAAGATTTATTACAGAGTCAAATCTTAACCAGTTTTTTCTTTTATAGTCTTTTCCCCTTAGTCTACATCAATGTTCAATCTATCTGTCCTTTCCAAGATTACATAAATATTGTTTATATTTTCTTCTAGACTTTTGAGGTTTCTTGTTTTACTGAATATGCAACCAGCATAAATTTATGTGCAGTATAAAATAAAAATTTACTTTCATTTTTTAAATAGCCAGTTGTTCTAATACCATTAAATGCTGATTCAGAAGCCACCATTATTATATATTTGATTTTTATTTATCCTGGTGTGTTTCTGAACTTTTAAAATATTATTTCTTAGTCTAGCTTTTTGGAAGGGGGACAGTTTCAGAATGTTTTTGATTATTACAGTTTTTTGATAGCTCTTATCTATTTACTAATTCATTTGAAATTTATTGAATGCTTACTGTATGCCTTGCACTATACTGATACCTGGTAGTACCGTAGCAAGAAAAAAAATTCTTTTTTGGAGCCTGAGATCCAGGGGCCAGATGATCACATGAAAAAAGTGAACTTACTTATCATAAGTACTATAAAGGAGAGATGTGTGTGATGATTTCAGAGTATGTTAAAGAGCACTTTGAACTAGAGAGAGATGAGGCAGGGCTTCCCTGATGAAGTAAGGGAAACTGTTTCCCTGTTTCCCCGAAAATAAGACCTAGCCGAAAAATCAGCTCTAATACGTCTTGGGGCAAAAATTGATACAAGACCCGGTCTTATTTTACTATAACATAAGACCGGGTATAATACATGACATGACATGACCTGACATGACATGACATGAACATAACACCCGGTCTTATATTAATTTTTGCTCCAAAAGACGCATTAGAGCTGATTGTCTTATTTATTAGAGCTGATTGTCTTATTAAGGCGAGGTCTTACTTTCAGGGAAACAAGGTGATGACTGAGCCAAGAGCTGAGAGAAGGGTAGAAGGAAACAACCTGCACAACCCCTGGATGGGTGAGCATAGCTCTTTTCAAGGAACTGAAAGAGAGCCAGTGTAGCAGGTAGCTGAGAATGGGGAAGAGCAATGTACAAGATGAGGCGGGAGAGGTAAGAAAGGGCCCAACTATGCAGGACCTTTGAGGGAATGTTCATATTAAGGATGTTCTCTTTTTAAGCAGAAAGTTTACAGGGCCCTAGTTCTGTTTAGAAAAGGTCACTCTTCAGAGTGGTAAATGGCTTGAATGGAGACTAGAATCATGCAGAGAGGTTACCTCTTAGGAGCAAGCGATTGCTAAAATGTCAGTAAGAGAGAGTCCATTGGCCTAGAGTCGTGATGGTGAGGAAGGAAGGAAGTCGGTGGATCTGTAGTGCTCGGTGATAGATTAGATGTGGGGCTAAGAGAAGGGGATGTCGGGAGTGACTCCTTGGTGTCTGACTTGAGTAACAAGGTAAATGAAAATATTACCGAGATAGAGGAGACACTGAAAAAGGACTAAGTTGTAGTGTGTTTTGTTTTTTTCTGCTTTGGAGGAGGGAGTGTTAGAGGACTAGATAGATGGAGGAAATCATGAGTTCATTTTTGAAGCTTTTGTGTTGTAAATGGCTTTGAGACATTCTAAATAGGCAATTGGGCATATAAGCTCAGAGGATAAGTTTGTGCTGGAAAAAAGAAATGTGGGTTATCTGCATATTATTGGTGGTTATTGCAGCCACACAAGCAAGGGTGACATTACTTAGGGGGGAATGTATTAAGTAGGAAGAGGACAGTTGCTTAAGACTTATTCTTGAGGAACTATAACTTTACTGCTGGGCAGAAGAGAACAAGCCTGCAGAGGACATGGGAAATAATGCCAGAGAGGTAGGGCAGAATGGAGGGTGAGTATGAGAAGCCAAGGGAAGAGTTTCCAAAAGGAAGGAGATGGTAAGCAGTATTGAACAGATGTTGAGAATTCAAGTATGTTGAAGTCTAAAAAATCCCCTTTGGCTTAGGAACACAAAGGTGACTTTAGCATGAACTGTTTTGGTGGATGGTGGGAGGAGAAACCAGAGGGTGACTAGGTGGAGGTGAGGCAGCAGAGATAGTGAGTTAGAGGAGTGTGGCTTTGGAAAGGGGTTGGGTGAGCTGGAGGGAAGTGTGCGAGTTATTTGTTTCTTTTAATGGGAGAGTCTTTAATATGTGTTAAAGATGGTGGCAGGTTTCTTCTTCAGAAGAAGAGGTTAAATGTACAAGAGAAAGAAAGGATAAACAATAGTGAACTGCAGGATAGCAAGGAGGGACAACTTCTTTATTTAATGGAAGAATAAAAGGACTGGATAAGTGTATATGTTTGATACTGGAGAGATGAGTAAGTTCTGATCTGATGACTTATCTGTGAGATGGAAAGTGAGGTAAGTCTGCTGAGAGTGAGGGGATAAATAGAAGCTTCGAGGAGAATAGAAATGTTGGAAAAGTAATTACAGAGAGTGAGACGTGTTCCCCTGCATTACTCCCCCAAATCTTTCTGGGAATTTGAATGAGATTGCTTTAAATTTGTATATTAACGAGGATTAATTTATTTACAATATTTAATGTCCCGTTTTCAGGAACTATATATTTCTCCATTTATTCAAATTCTGTTACGTTCCTCAGTAATTGAATAGGTTTCTTCTTATATAAATCTATGATTTTTATTTCCTATGTTGTTTATTATTACTGTTATTATAGATAGATCTTTTTTCTATTATATTTTCTAAAGAACTTATTTCTTGTTGATTTATTTAAAAACCAGTTATTATTGAGTATTTTGCTTAATACCTAAATTCATGTGTTGGTTCCAACAGCTTTTTAGTTGGTTTCTTCTTGGTATTTCCAGATAGGCAGTTTAGAGTTTGACATGTATCATTATACAAGTAATGATAATCCTAATACTTAAGCCATATTTCTTATTCTTATTCTGTTGTGCTGGCTAGAACCTTACTAGTGGACATACTTGACTTGCTCGTTGTGTTAATGAGAATACTACTGGTGTTACAACATTAAGTATTGTCATGACTGTTAAATTTTGATAAAACTCATATCAATGATGAATTGCTGTATTCCTATTTTACTGGATATCTTTGTGAGAAATGGATTGAATGTTATCAAAATCCTTTTTGACATCTATCAAGGTTATATTTGTTTCCTTTTCCTAATTAATGTCATCGTTAGGTTTTCTGAATCCTTTTTATTAATGTTTCACTTCTAGTGTACGTTGGGGTTCCCCTTTTTGAAGAGGGTGTTGAAAATGTTTGGTTTTTGTCTCTGAAAAGTATAGCCTACCAGGGAAGTGTGATAAACACCAGGCTATTTACAGTGAACTATGAACAAATCTGAAACTGGGGAGGGAGGGAAATGTGGTTGGTGATGCAGAGCTCTAAGAGGAGGGGAGATACTCTTCCCAGGGGAAGTTTTCCATACCTCAGAAAAAAGACAGTGTCTTCAGTGATTTGAAGGTCTGCCAGGTAAGGTCAGACAGAGCTTTGCGTAGACCCCTGTCTATAAGTTGGAAACCTTTTTGAAGTCGAACATTGAAAGAAAATTATTCTCTTTCAAAACCCAAAAGATGATTTATTAGGTTGTTTTTCAATCATTAGTTTTAATTCAACTTGTGAAGATACTCTGAATAATTCGTGTAGGATCTCTTATTGTTTGGGGTATTAATTTGTATTGTTAGTTGCCACTGAGAAATGTTAGAAATATATTTTCAAAGGAAGTAAATGGAAGAACTAGTATTAACTAAAGGTATGATGGTAATCATATTGCAATATATAAATGTATAAGATCAACACATTGTATACCTTAAACTTAATGTTATATGTCAATTGTATCTCAATTAAAAAAAGAAAAAATAACGTGAAAAAGAAGAGCCAATACAGTGCTTGAAGGAAATAAGTGAGGTGAATGATGTTGTAGCTTCTTATCCTACCTCAGGTAGTCAACTGCATTTAGATTTATTAAACACTCATTGTAGAGAAGTTAGTTAGATACTGTTGTGTAGGGCACTTAACGAGTAGATTGTATCTTAATCATGGAGAAAATGCCCTATGAACTTAGTTTTGAAGACATTCAAAAAAGCATTTGACAGAAGCATCAGTGTAATGCAATATCAATTGTTGGAATTAGGTAGTACTTTGAAGGGCTAGTGGGAACAATATAATATCATCTACCTAAAAGAGATCCAATACAATACTTCTGTTAAGTTTGGGAGTTTTTTGCTACTGAATCTCTTTCACGTGATGTAAGATTTAATTCCGTATTATCAGTACAAATGGCATTTGTTAATACTTGACGTTCTTTTTGCTGCTGCTTTTTTTTTTGGGGTGTTACATGTTTCAACTGGAGTGAACATACCTTTTCACTGAACTTGTAGTTGTGGTTTCTACTTGATCTGTCTTTAAAATTTTATATGAAAGCTTTAGGGTAATTCCTACTTCTGAACATTCAAGCTGTTAGTATATAATTTCACAGTGTTAATTAGCATTTCTCTAGTTTCTATCACACTTGAAACATTAATCAAATAAATAATAAAGGCGAATAAGGTTTTTTTTTTCCTGAAAAGAAGGTTTTCAGCTTTATATTAGATTTGTATGTTGTATGCTCTAAAATGTAGGCAAGTTTTAAGGTTACTTGTTCTTCATTAATAAATTGTTAAATTCATTAATGAAAGTAAATTAGCTTTGACACTTCATTTTTCCCCCTCAGAAAATGTGTACCATGTGAACACAAATCTGTTTCTGAACTCTAAATGAAAAAATTGACCTTCCAGAGGTTATTGTAGAGTATTCTGTTGCCAAAAGAAGGGGATGCATTTTTAAAACTGAAAGTAACAAAATTGAAATGTAAGTTGAACTAGGATAGGAGGGTTAAAACAAACCGTGTGTGAAAGCAAGAACTGTGAAGAACTACATTGGCTTTGGCCATTAAGTCATTGTCCTGACATCCCTATTTCCTCTTGGTTTCTAGTGCCAGCTCTATTACCAAGCCAACTCGTGATCATGAGCAGATTACATACGTAACATTTTGTGCCTCCGTTTCATCACCTTTCACTTAGAAAAATACGTATTTTACCTATCCTATAGGCCTTCTGAGGATTAAATGAAGTAGATAGTATAAGTTGAGTGGTTTCAAAACTGTGTCGCTGTTAGAAGATGGCAGTAATTAGTTTTCCTTTTGCTTCTTTCCAAACCTCTTGATCTTCCTCTTGATCCCAACACCAAATGGACAGTGGGCCTTCTCGTTTAGGCCTCTCTTACCCTTCATAAGCCTCAGCTCTCATTTCTTCTTCTTACCAAATCACGTATCCTTCACTCTGGCTTGGCTTGTTTATTTTCTTTGTCCCCCTTTCCTTCTACTGTCTCTGGGTAGTCCCTCTGCTGGTGATGGATATTCATCTATTCATTTGCCAAACTAGCAGCTTCTCTTCGAAAATCTTTAATATTTCCTTTCCTTGTTGTGATAATGGCCCAAGTAGGGTCTTTTCAAGAACTGATTAAAGGCATAGAGAGAGATTAAATAGTGTAGGTTAGGAAGCTAATCTAATTTATAATTTTTTAATAGCTACTATTTTACATGTATCTATTACCTACTCAATATGGTTTATGGTGACTTTGACATCTTATTGGCCTTGGTTTATATTTAGTTGTAAGAGTATTCTTTTATATGAGAGCTTTAAATTGATTAGCTTCAAGCATAGGTAGTCAGGTAATTTAGAAGCATGGCAGACCTGGCTTTATTGCTTGAAAGTTGGAAAATTAGGACGAGTTCTTTTACTTCTCTACACTTCACTTTTCCTCATCCATAAAAGTAGGTTTATGATTCCCTCAGCAGCTTTTTGGTTAGGAGTAAATAAATCTATTCATGAAAACACCTAAGATAGTGCTTGGCACGCAGTAGGTGTTTTAACAAGTGTTAGTTTTCTTTCCCTATTGCTATGGGATTAAAATAGATGTACTATTTACTTACATATGTTGTTTGTTTTCTACATCTTTTTTTTTTTCCAGAACTATTCCATGGCAGTATATCTTGTAAAACAGTTGTCCTCAACAGTTCTTCTTCAGAGGTTACGAGCAAAGGGAATAAGGAATCCGGATCATTCTAGAGCTTTAAGTACGTATGACAAACTTATTTCATTTGTGCAGCTGAACTACTTTGGTAAAAGGTTAGAGTAGTATTTTCTCAGGAATTTTTAGGGTTTGTTTTTTCACTAGAGCTTGTCATAGAGGATTTAAAAACACTGAAAACCTTGTTTTGTGAGCTAGAGTAAATCAAGACTTGCGTAATTTAATCTTTTTTATGACCTATGTTTTATACTCTGTATTTTAACTCATCTTAAAATTAACTTTGTAAAGTGAATACATGAACATGGAAGAATATTTTACTAAAATTTCATAAAATAAATAAATGTTCAAGGAAGCCTAGGAGATAGGAAGGAAATCTTTGTATATATTTCACAAGAATTATTTTACACTTAAGGGTTATCTAGGAAAAATGCGCATAGATACGTGGTGACTACATCCCTGCATTAACAACGTAAAAACAGAGTCAGTGGCGTGGTAGAAATAGTAATGAAGTAGGTTCTGCTGTTAATTATGTGGCCTTGGACAAGTCACTCAGTTCCTTTGAGTCTTACATTCCTCTTCTGGAACAAGGTTTGTACCACACGATTTCTGAAACCCTTCTGAAGTCTGGGTTCATATGAATAACTAGATGGTTCGTTTTGTCATGTTGAATTTGAGATGTAGTAAGGTCTGCAAATTGACTGCTCTGGCCTCAGTTTTGGGGTTAAGGTCAGAGTTTCGCTGCCTTTCCAAAGAGGTGAACTAAGGTTGTCCTTTATTCTCTTCTTTGTGAAAGATAGATTTTTTCATGGATGGATTTGGGAATGGGGCTGGGTGCTTTGGAAACAAAACTTGTGCAAACAGGAGTTGGATAGCTACCCTTTAAGGATTCTTAATGTGATTTGATTAATGAAGCCCACTATCACATTTTAGTCAGGAATACTGGTGGAAAGAACTAAAGTCGTAAGGCCAGCTTTCCTCTCATTTCTCTTTGTGGCATAGCTTTTATCTCTTTTTCTAACCCATTTCTATGCCGGAGTAAAAGATCCCACAACCTCTGAATATGAGCATATCCTCAATACTTCATTGAAGGATTTTTCTGTATTAAAAGGACTCTTTAAAAAGACAAATGTTTCCCATTCTGTGGGACTATAGTCAATAATATGGTAATAACTATGTACAGTGTCAGTTGGGTAATAGACTTATTGGGGTTATCACTTTGTGATGTATATAAATGTCTAATCCCTATGTTGTTTTGTACACCAGAAACTAATAAAGTATTGTGTGAACAGTAATTTAAAAATAAGTTACTTAAAAATTTTTAAAAAGGCAAATAATCCTGCATCAAGAGGAGCACATTTTTGTCTAATGCCCTTGTAGGCATTCCTTGACAGAGAGTGGAGAGCTAGATTGACAGCTCTGGCTTGGGGTCTAGGGGAGTGGAAGCACCCTTTGTCAGGGACAAGGAGATAGTGGGGAATCCTGAAAGAAGAGAAGGAACAGACATCTATTTTGAAGGAGAGTGTAAGAGATTAACTTTCTGCATACGCTTGCTGAAGTCTATTCCTGATCATGCTACTGAAAATCTTTGTATTTGCCACGTAGTGCTAGAATGTCATCCAGTCACAAAGCATTAAGAATTACGTGAGCCTGTGTGGAAAAGGTAATATCAGGAAATAAGGCAGATGAAGCTGTTATAAATAGTAGTAATAATAATAATAATAAGGCAAGCTGTCTGCTCAAGTTGTTGACTCTTCACTTGTAACTGTAGCACCATCTGGAGGGAGAGTGGGAAGGTGAGCCTAGAATGACTGTATTTTCTGGAAGTAACCACTGTTAGCCACTATTAAGCAACAAAAACTTAATTCAAAAGCTGTTTCATCTCTGATGCAATGTTGGAGGTGAAGAGTAATTGTAGATTGGGTAGGATTTTTGAGGCAGTTTATATCTTATCTTACTTATTGGCTTGGGGAACCAACAAAACATTAATTTGGATCCTACCAATAAGACATTTCGTTGTGATTGACTAAAGAACAAACAGATTGTTTCCCATGATGCTATCTGTAAAGAAATAACTTTCCTAACAAATTAATTGTGTAATTAAAAGGTAATTAAAAGATTATGTAAAACAACTTGTCAGAAGAAAATGTTGGCCGGTTTCTCAGATATTTCTGAAGAATCAAGTTGCTTATAAATATGAGTCACCCTTAGTCTTATCAATAAATACTACTGACAAAGTTTCAGTAGTCAAATCAGGCAGTATTATGTTCTTGAAAGAAAGAATAAAGTCAGTAGTATTTAGACTTTTCACAGAGAAATCCATCTTCTGATTCATTTGATTTAGTAGGTTTTTGTATTGAGGTTTTTACCTTTGTGTGGAGTTGTCCCCTCGCAACTATCATAGAAACAGTCTTTTACAAATTCTTGGTCAAGTTCTTGTTTCTTCTCTCTTCCTTTCATCATTTGCTTTAAAACTTGGCCATACTTTAACACTATTCCTCCTCTCTCATCACATTGCCAATGCAAGAAAATTGGGGCTATAAGATATGAATTCTCTAAACTGCCCATTTCTTCCTTAATCTTAGTACCACCATAACTGTTTTTCAATTTATCTGCACCAATACCCATCCTTTATTCTCTTTGGTCTCAGGAGGAAATGTCCCTTTTCCTGCTCAAAGTTAATCTCCTATTCATTTATTTTTCTCATTCAAGAAATTATATTAAGAGTCTGTTGTGTTCCAGGCACAGGAGAATATAGCATTAAACAAGACACACATGGTCTCTTTATCCCCCAGAAGTTTGCAGTCTGATGGGAAAGACAAACAATTACACAAGTCATGAATGAATTACAGTTGGGATATGTGCCTTAAAGAAGAAAGGGAGCGCTGGAGGTAACAATAGGAGAACATAGTCCTCTCTGGTGCTGTGGTATTTAGGATAAGATTATGAGGAAGAGGAGGAGTCAAGCCCCAAGATGGGAGAGGGATGTGCCAAGAGATAGGGCCAGTAGAGCTGGAGAGGAAAGAACAAAGGAGAAGTGACCAGAGAGATAGCCATGGGGTGAGTTCATATAGGTGATTGAAAGATAGATGATAGAAAACCCTGAAAGGATTTTTAAGCAAAGTAACATGATCAGATTTGGGCAATAAAAAGATCTCTTTGATGACTGAATTGAAGGGGGCTGAGGCCGATGCAGTGAGGCCAGTTAGGAACCTGTCATACAGATGAGAGATGATATTATCTTGAACTAAGGTAACGATGATGGGAAAAGAAATTGAAAAGTGTTGAAGGGTAGAAATGGTGATGGATTATATGTGGGGAGTAAAGAAAAAGAAGAGGTCAAGGAGGAGTCCCAGGATTCATAGGCACCAGGTTACATGGCAGTGCCATTTACTGAAATGGAAAACAGTCTTGAGATGGTCAAGTTGCAGGGGAAAGATCAGAGTCCATTCTTAGACTTGTGGTATTGGAGACATCCAGGAGGAGATGCTCAGAAACAGAATTGTGACTCATTTATCTCTGTCCTGTATTTTCACTTCCTCTACAGGCTCTTCCTGTCAACCTTCCCTGTCAAGTCCTTTTCACCTTTCAAAAATATTAATATAAAAACAAGTTACTCTCTAGATAGAGCTCTATGTTCCTCCTATTCTCATCCTCATTTCTTGAAACAGTAGTCTACACTGGCTCTTTCTACTCCTCACTGCAACCAACTGTGATATTTTAACTTCCATTGTTCCACTGAAAGTGCTTTCACAGGTGTTACAAAGCAGCAATCTGATTGCCAAATTTAAAGTTTATCTTTTCAGTTTTCATCTTGGATATTTTTGCTGTGTTTCATACTAACCACGTTCTCTTTGAAATTCTCTTCTTTGACTACTACATCTCAATCACTTGCCTTTATTGGGGTCTGTTAAGGGAAGCATCCTAAATGTTTGTTTTCCCTGTGGTTTCATCCTTGGTCCACTTTTGTGCATACTTTCCATAGAGATAGTCACATCCACTCTTGTGGTTTAAACTAGCACTAACTCCCAAATACATATCTTCACCACAGACCTTCCCCTGAATTTGAAATAATGATATGTATAGTTAAAACTGCCTTCACCAAAACATTCTACTAGTTCCTCAAATTCAAGTATTTAAAACTGAACTCACCAAATACTAGCAAACCTACACCTTAAATATTTCTCAAATTTGTCTTTTCTTTCTCCCTACCATCACTGTCATTGGTTAAGCTCTCATATCCTGCCTTTATTTTATAAAACTTTCTTGGTCCCCGTTCATCTCTCTTTTGGTAGTAACCTAAGTGATCCAATTTATTATTCCTTTGCAATTCATGTCTTCTCAACACCAGTGAAATAAAAACTCCAACTTCGTTAAGCATGACATGTGCAGCTTTCCATGATGTGACACCTGCTTATTACTTTCCAGTGTCATCTTCTTCTCATAATTTATATTCCAAAAATACTGAATTCTTTTCTTTTCATCAGTGTTGTTTTCTATGTACTGTTTTCTATGCTTCAAAACTTCCATGTTGCTTCCTTTGCCTAACTCCAGTTATCCTTCAAGTTTCACTTTTTCTAAGAGGCATCACAGAACTCCCAGAATACATGATTTGACTTTCAGCTAGCTAGCTTCCTGAACATACCTCCACCAGTAGTATCTTTACTCCCTGCTGGACTATGAGTTCCTTTGGGCAGAAATTGAATCACATTTTTCTTGGAATTCTTAGTGGCTTAGCACAATGTCTGGCACATAGTAGAACCTCAGGTTTTTGTTGAAGTCAACTATGAAAAGAGATCCAAAGCGAAAATCAGGTCTCTGTTCCTCTCTTTCCTTGCCTTTAAAATGGAAGTATTGGACTAAATATGTTCAATTGTTTCTAACCTTAAAATTCTAAAAGGCTGAATGTAAAATAATCTGATACTAAGTAGGAAGGACATAAATTATTTTTAAAAACCAAACCCAGAACAGCACTGTCTAACAGAACAGTCTGTGATGCTGGAAATCTCCTACATTTGTACCGTCCCATATGGTCTCCACCAGCAACATGTGTTTATCGAGCACTTGCAATGCGGCTAGTCCAACTGAGGAACTGAATTTTAAATTGCATTTAATTTAAATTTAAATATAGCCACATGTTAGTGGCTAACTCTCATAGCTTGTGACAAGAATTTTTAAAACATGAATTTTAAGTGTGGCTAGCTATAACTTTATTATAGGTCATAAAATACTGTTACCACTGCAATTCACAATGACACAAGAAAACTTTACCTCCCAGAGACTTACCACGTTTTGGTTGATGCAACTGGATGAATATTATATCTTGTTTTTATTTATTTTGCTCCCTTGTCCACAAAGGATAAGTACTTTATTTTTCCTCCACACTTCCTTGTGATTAAATTTAACATAGTGGGTTTTTCCCCCTCTTCTGTCTTTTAGTTATGTTTATTGAAGTATAGCTTACAAGTAGTAAAAATTCACCCTTTTGAAGTGTACGGTGTGATGAGTTTGACAGGTGTATGCAGTCATGAACCACTGCCACAATCAAAATACAGAACATCCTTTATCCCAGAAAGTTCCCCTGTGGCCCTTAGTCCATCTCATCCCCTTACCTCCATTTCCTGTAACCATTGATGTGATTTCTGTCTGTAGTTTTTGTCTTTTCCAGAATGTCAGATATTGTACCCTTTTGTGTCTGGCTTCTTTCACTTAGTATAATACTTTTTGAGGTTCATCCATGTAGTTTGTTACTCTTTATTGCTGAGTGTTACCATAATTGGTACATCCATTTATCAGTTGGTGGACATTTAGATTGTTTCCAGTTTTGCGCTGTCATAAATAAAGCTGCTTTTTTTTATATGGATATTTATATGGATATGCATTCTGTATATGGATATCCCAGTTTTATAGACATAAGTTTTCATTTCTTTTGGGGAAGTATTTAGGATTGGGGTTGCTGGGTCACATAATAAGTGTATGCAAAACAGATTGGCAGTTTCTTACAAAGTGCATATACCATTTTTGCATTCCCACCAATAATATATGAGATTGTGAGTTGTTCCTCATCCTTATTAGCACTTGGTATTATCAGACTCCTTTGATTTTAGCCATTCTGGTCAGTGTGTAGTGGAATCTCATGGTTTTGATTTGCATTTTCCTAATGACGTTAAACGTATGTTCATGTGCTTATTTGCCATCCTTATAGCTTCTTTGATGAAATGTCTGTTCAAATCTTTTCTCCATTTCTTTCTTTTTATAGTTTGTGCTTTTTAAGTCAATATTTCTATATGATGCAAGGTAAGGTTAGAGGTTCATTTCTCCCCATATAGACACTCAATTGTTCCAACATCTATTGAAAAAAATATCTTTTCCTTCATTTAATTACCTTGGCACCTTTATTAAAAACCAATTGACCGTAGATGTATGATTCTATTTCTGGATTCTGTTATTTTCCATTGACCTTTAATGTCTATCCTTATGCCAATACTACAGTCTTGATTACTTACTGTAGCTTATAGTAAGTCTTGGAATTAATCTTCCAATTTTGTTTTTCTTTTTCAGAATTGTTTTGACTACGTCAAACAATTCTAAGTATATATAAAGGTAATACATAGTGATCAAATCGAGTTTATTCCAGGAATATTAGGTTAATACAACATTCGAAAATCAATCAGTATAATTCACTTTTTCAATAAACTAAAAAAGAAAAAGATCATATGATCATCTCCATAGTGCAGAAAAAGCATTTGGTCAAGTTCAATATCCATTCATGGTAAAACTCTAAGCAAAATTTAAAGAGAAGGGAACTGCTTCAGTGTAATAAAGGGTGTTTATAAAAAGCCTTTAGCTAATGTCATAGTTTATGGTGAATGCTTTACCTCTAAAATTGGGAACAAGGCAAGAATATCTGATCTTAATACATCTCTGTTCAGCATTGCCCTCAAGATCCTAGCCAGCACAATAAAGCAATAAGGAAGAAACATACAGATTAGAAATGAATAAATGATTATTGTCTTTAGTTAAAGATGACCTCAGTGTCTATGTAGAAAAAATTCTTAAGCCACAAACGCTGCCAGAACTAAATATGTGAATTTAGCAAGGTCAAATACACAAGGTAGCAGTGAACAGTTGGAAATTGGAATTCAAAAAACAAGAATTTACTGAAACATCCAGAAATAATAAAATATTTAGGGATACATTGCACAAAATATGTGCAAGATTTGTATGCTGAAAACTACAAAACATTGCTGAAATTAAAATAAAACATGAATAACGGAGAGATATACCATGTTAATGGATCAGAACACTCATTGTTATTGGAGAGATGACAGTCCTCTCCAAAATGATCTATAGGTTCAGTTCAATCCAATCAAGATCCTAGTAATACCTTTAAAATCATCTTTACATGAAAGGATTAACTCAGATTGAGTCTATAATGGCAAAGGCAGAAGGGAAAAGCTTTTTAAAAAAATAGAAATTGACAAGATGATTTGAAAATAACTGCAGAAAATTCTCCCACCTCTGAAAGTGAATATACAAACCACATTTTGTTTTAAGTAACAACATCTAGTTTTTATTAAGAATGACGTTAGGTTATTTTAAAGAATTTTATGTATGTTAAATCATTCAATCTGTAAAACAGTGCCATGAGGTACTAAATTCACCATTTACGAGATGGTGAAACTGAGGTATACAGAAGTTAAATGACTTGACTAAGGCTGAATTCTAATTTAGACTAGCTTTAGAGCCTGTTTTCTTAGCCACTACCTCAGGTTGCCTCTGCTGTTTTCAATTTCTTTTAGAAATACTAAACGCTGAACTTTGTTTTGCATAAGACTAATATTATGATCTATCGTATTGCTTCATTAAATGGCAGTTTGAATAGACAAAACCCCTAAATCAGTTACTGTTCCCATTGCTGTGTATATGGTAGGTGCTAGAGGGATAGTGGATGAAGGCATTCAGAATGGTTGATAATCATATTAGAATTCTATTTGCACGTTTATTTTGTATGGCAATTATTTGTTACCTTTAAAAAGATAATATTTATTAAATGTATCTCTTTAAGAAAGGGTTGACTAAGATTGGGTCTATAATGGCAAAGGCATACTTTTACAATTTACATATGATACTAATTAGCCTAAGTGATGTGACAACTATGTTTCCCAAACTAAAACCCAGAGATTTTATGCCTTTTCAGGTGTGAGAGGCAGCCTATAAATTATACAGACTTTGAAAATTTGGAATTTCCAGGCCATGAAATGACTTACTGGTCTGGCATCAGAATTACATCTGCAGCTTTTTAGAAACTACCCGTTAGTGTCTCTCTTCCCCATTCTGATTCAGTGGGCAATTATAAGTTAGAAAGCTCTATGGGTCTTTCTGATGTACATCTTAATTGAGATCCACTAATTTATGGAGACAGTTGGATAGAATATTTTATGATTTGGACCATCTCAAATAATCCAGACTGTATGATGAGCATGTTTAATAAAAGCAGGATTCCTAATTCTCATAAATGGTTATCAGCACAACAGACAACTACTCTGAAATCATCTTCCTTATGTGAGTATTTTTTCCTCTCCCCATTTTGTTTATTATATGTTAACTATTTGGTCACAGTTAGTTGTGCTACAGCTCTAGGATTCTACGATTGGTTATGTATGTACACAGCCACTCCACTAGGGCCCCCCCTTACACATAAAGACTTTAAAGGTATTGTGGAACAGTTCTAAAATTATTAGGCTTTTCCAGTGTCACTTCTATGTTAAAGTTCAATTGAAGTTCTAAGTAACAGATGCCTCAGGTTTCCAGATGAGAAGTATAAAGGTCCTTGTTATATTAGACTGATGAAGAATAACAGAATAGCCTTAAAAGAAAATTACTAGTATCTCCTCTGTTAAGAACCATAGGAATTTTGAACTGAAAAGACTTAAGAGATTATCTAGTATGGGTTTTTATTTTACTAGAAATAAAATTAATCTCAGAGAAGGATTGACCTACCTAAGGTAAAATTAGTTTATGGATAAATAAATGTAGGACTCAAATAATTACGTGGTAAAAAAGCTGTTGAACTTTGTTGTTTTCATAATTTGAAATTTAAATTACTGTGCTTTGTAATATTTTGTTATTTCTGAGCTTTGGGGAAATTTGTAAATATTAGTTTTATAGTTGGTATTTATTAATTTATTTAAAAATAATATTGTCCATAGTTTAAAAGAAAGAGCTATAAAAGAAAAAGGGTCTGCCATCAGTTGAATATGTCAACCTGCTATAGAAGTTTCCTTTATGTTACTGCAATGCAGTTTTTGCTCCATGGGTGAGAAACAGGAAACTTACAGGAAATGTAGTCAGGCTGCAGATACACAGTTGTTTTCCTTCCTTTGTTTATTGTAGAAATTATAAACTATATATTGTTTTTATCTTTCCATTCAGTTGATTGGAAAATAATTGAGCAGATTATTTTTTAGTTCCCTTTTTTTTTTAAGGTGTCTTATTTTAAGTTCCCTATTCTTTTTCTTATGTTGCATTAGTGATGTATCTTGCATAAACTTGTTCTATTTGTTTGTTTGTATTCTCTTCAATGAATCAGTTAAAGAGAAATTGACTGCGGATCCAGACAGTGAGATAGCTACAACCAGCCTAAGGGTTTCTCTACTATGTCCAGTAAGTGTTAACTAATATTGCTTTCTAGAAGATTTAACATACATATTTTCTTTTTGTTAAGTATTTTTAGTATTTGAGAACTGTAGTTTACTTTTGAAATATGCCTACCTTTGTTACAGTTTATGAAACGTGGAAAGCCATTATTATTGTTTAGTCATAGGATTTGGAATCTGAACAAATTTATTAAGTCCATAAAAATTATCTACTCTTAGTAAGATATATTTAAATATTGTTTGTGATTAATGACTCTCTCAGACTCAAATGTAAAATCTCCGAATAAGGGATGTTTATTTTCTCAGTGTATTTATAAAAATTTCATTTTTTAAAAATAGTATCCTTCTGAATAAAAATCTGGCCATGATTACCCATTTAACCATTTTGCCAACAATGACTACATTATAAGACTCTACCAGTTAAAAACTATTCTATTTAGCCTGAATAATGGAATTGGTTATGCACATAAAAATAACCTAGATATATTTTTAAACCTGAAAATGAGGTCAAAATCAATTATTTGTACAAAATAAATATAAAGCCCAAGACATGCCAAATAATTAAACTTGTAAAAAAGTTTCCCAAAAAAAATGTGTCGTTAAGGTTTATTTTTTAACTAGCTTAATGCTAGGTTCACTAATGGTAGGAGTGGTAGTTCATGTGACTTTTATAGAAAAATAGGTGAAAAACTAAGATAAATTACTTTGACATTTTGATTATCTTTCATGTATAATTAATCAAATTAATCATACCTCAATTGGAGAGAAAGTATGAAGATTGAGAGGACACAGCTGTTTCCTGATTTGCCCGGATTATTCAGGCAGGGCTGATATTGAAACCTTTTAATATTGAAATACTACTAATCTAAGATGAAGAAACAGAAATTAAATGTTATTTGTTCTACATCTTAGTCTTTTGTAATTTATAAAACCTCAAACAATATGAAAAAGTCATTAGCACATGCATTTATTTATAACACTGTACTGTACATAACTCTTTAAAAAAATTTTTTTGTTTTATAATTACTAAAGGAACTCCTGTTCATTATTAAACTTCTGTAAATTATAGAAAAAATACATTGAAGTTAATTAAAAACCACCAAATCCTATCATTTTGTATATATCCTTCTATCTTTTTATCCCTTACTATAGGGAAAATATTTTACTCCAGGCTTTATATTATTATTAAATATTCTTTCCCGGGGGCCAGCCTGGTGGCTCAGGCGGTTAGAGCTCCATGCTCCTAACTCTGAAGGCTGCTGGTTCGATTCCCACATGGGCCAGTGGGCTCTCAGTCACAAGGTTGCCAGTTCAATTCCTCAAGTCCCTCAAGGGATGGTGGGCTGCGCCCCCTACATCTAAGACTGAAAGGACAACAACTTGAAGCTGAACAGCACCCTCCACAACTAAGATTGAAAGGACAACAACTTGACTTGGAAAAAAGTCCTGGAAGTACACACTGTTCCCCAATAAAGTCCTGTTTCCTTCCCCAATTAAATCTTTAAAAAAAGAGAAAAAATTCTTTCCCAAGTATATGATAATAATCATCAACAGAACTGAAGGGAGAAATAGACAGTAACACAATAATAGTAGGAGACTTTGATACCCTATTTAGTTATGGATAGAACAACCAGACAGAAGGTCATTAAAAAAGCAAGAGATCTAAACAACACTATAGAGCAATTGGACCTAACAAACTTACATAAAATACTCCACCCAGCAACAGCATATTGCACATTCTTCTCAAGTGCACTTGGAACATTACCCAAGATAGACCACATATTAGGCCACAAAACAAGTCTTAACAAATATAAGATTAAAAGCATACAAAGTATCTTCTCTGACCACAGTGGAATAATACTAGAAATCAATAGCACAAGGAAAACAGGAAAATCCAAAATATGCGGAAATTAACACACTCTTAAACAACCAAGGGGTTAAAGAAGAAATCACAAGAGAATTTAGAAAATATCTGGAGATAAATGGAAACAAAATCCCAGTATACCAAAACTTACGGGATGCAGCAAAAGCACTAGGAAGAGAAAAGTGTATAGTACCAAAGGCTTACATTAAAAAAGAAGAAAGATCTCAAATCAACTTCCTAACTTTATACCTCAAGAAACTAGACAAAGAAAAATAAACTAAACCCAAAATCAGAAGGAAGGAAATAATAGAGATTAGAGCAGAGATAAATGAAATAGGAATAGAAAAACAATAGGAAAAAAATCAATGAGACCAAACATTGATTTTTTTTTAAAGATCAACAAAATTGACAAACCCTTAACTAGACTAAGAAAAAAAGAGAGAAGACTCAAATAAAAAATGGAAGAGGAGACATTACAACTGACATCACAGAAATTAAAAGGACTATAAGAGACTACTATCAACAGTTATATGGAATAAATTGGATAACCTAGAAGAAATGGATAAATTCCTAGACTGAATCATAAAGAAATAAGAAATCTGAGCAAACCTGTAACTAGTGAGGAGATTGAAGCATCTGTCAAAAACCTCCCAACAAAGAAGGGGTGCTGGGCACCCCACGGCATCACTGGGGAATTATACCAAACATTTAAATTTAAAGAAGAATCAACACCAATTCTTTCCACTCTTCCAAAGAATTCAAAAGGAAGGAATATTGCCAAACTCATTCTATGAAGCCAGTATTGCCCAATCGCAAAACCAAACGGAGACAATTAAGAGGGAAAAAAACTGCATACCAATATCCCGATGGATATTGATGCAAAAACTTTAAACAAAATGCTAGCAAACTGAATTCACCAGCACACTAAAAGAATTATGCACCATGACCTAGAGGGATTTATAGCTGAAATGAAAAGATGGTTTAGCAAACACAAATCAATCAACGTAATATACCACATTAACAAAATCAAGGACAAAAACCATATGATCATTTCAATTGACGTGGAAAAAGCATTTGATAAAATTCAACAACCTTTTCTGATAACACTCAACAAACTAGAGTAGAAGGAAGCTTCCTCAATATAATAAAAGCCACATATGAAAAGCCCACAGCAAACATCATACTAAACATGGAAAGACTGAAAGTTCTTCCTTTAAGATTATAATTAAGGCAAGGAAACCCACTCTCACCGCTACGTTTCAACATAGTATTGGAAATTCTAGCCAGAGCAATTAGATAAGAAAAAATACAGATTGGAAAGGAAGAAGTAAGATGATCTCTGTTCATAGGTGACATGATCTTTTCATGTAGAAAGTCCGACAGAGTCCACAAAAATTGTTAGCACTAATAAACAAATTCAGCACAGTTGCACAAATCAACAGTCAGAAATTAGTTGCATATCTATACATTAACAATGACCAATTTGAAAAAAAAATTAAGAAAACAATCCCATTTACTATAGCATCAAAAAGGATAAAATATTTAGAAATAAATTTAACCAAGGAGATGAAAGACTTGTATATTGAAAACTACAAAACATTACTAAAAAATTTCAAAGAAAAAACAAATAAATGGAAAGACGTCCTGTACCTATGGACTAGAGGACTTAATATTGTTAAAATGTCCATACTACCCAGAGTGATCTACAGATTCAGTGCAAAGTTTATCAAAATCCCAATGGCATTCTTTTGCAAAAATACGAGGGAAAAAAATCTTAAAATGCCTATGGAATCTCAAGGGACTGCCAAATAGCCAAAACAATCTTTTAATGAGAACAAAGTTTGAGGCCTCACACTCCCTGATTTCAAAACATACTACAAAGCAACAGTAATTAAGATGATGTGGTACTGATGTAAAGCTAGATAGTATGAACCCATTAACTGAACAGAATAGAGAGCCTAGAAACAAACTCTTGTATGTATGTCCAAATGACTTTCAACAAGAGTCCAAGACTATGCAGTGGGGAAAAGACAGTCTGTTCAACAAATGGCTTTAGGAAAACTGTATGTTTATGTGCAAAATAATGAAGTTGTACCCTTATTTTACACTATATGCAAAAATTAACTCAAAATAGATTAAAGACCTACAACGTAAGACATTAAATTCCAAGAAAAAAACATAGGAAAAAAGCTTCAATTGAATTTGGCAGTGATTTCTTGGCTGTGACACCAAAAGCACAGGCAATAAAAGCAAAAATAAACAATGGGACTATACCAAACTTAAAATTTTTCTGTATGTCAAAGGAAATAATCAGCAGAGTGAAAAGACAACCTATGGTATAGGAGAAAGTAATTGCAAATCATATCTGATAAGGGGTTAATATCCAGAAGATAAAAGGAACTTCTACAACTCAGCAACAAAAACACAACCTCATTAAAAAAGGGGCAAAGGACTTGAACAGACATTTCTCCAAAGAAGATGTACAAATGGCCAACAAGTACACAAAAAGATGTTCAACATCACTAATCATTAAGGAAGTGCAAATCAAAGCACATGAGGTATCACTACACATCCCTCAGGATGGCCACTATCAAAAGAACAGAAGATAACAAGTGTTGGCAAGGATGTGGAGACGCTGGAACCCTCGTGTGTTGTTGGTGGGAAAGTAAAATGCTGCAGCTATTATGGAAAACAGTATGGTGATGTCTCAAAAAATTAAAAATAGAACTACCATATGACCTAGAAGTTCTCTCTTCTAGGTATATGTCCAACAGAATTCAAAGCAGGATCTCAAAGAGATAAATTGCACGCCCATGTTTATCACAACATTATTCATAATAGCCAAGATGTGGAAGCAACCCAGATGTCCATCGAGAGACGAATGGATAAAGAAAATGTGCTATATACATACAGTGGAATGTCATGCAGCATTGAAAAGGAAGGAAATCTGTCATATGCTACAACGTAGATGAACCTCAGGAACATTATGATAAGCAGAATAAACCAGCCACAAAAACATAAAGGCTGTGATTCCATTCATAGGAAGTATCTGAAGTAGGCAAAACTCATAGAAACAGAGAGTAGAATGGTGGTTACCAAGGACTGGGTAGTTTAGGTGCTCTCTGTATTATTAGAAAATGTTAGTGTTTAGTGTTTAGAGTTAGTATTTAGTGGGTATAGAGTTTCAGTGTTGCAAGATGAAAAAGTTGTAAAGATCTTGCAAAACACTGTGAATATACTTAGCACTACTGAGCTGGACATTTAAAAATTGTTAAGGTGGTAAATTTATGTGTTTTTAACCACAATAACAAATACTGGCTGGGGGTGTGTAGGGTCAATTCCTAAGTAACCAGGTAAATGTTATAACAGCCTATAGTGTAAAGGAATCTGGTATTTTTTAACATTTAGAAAGATGGTTCACAGCCTAGGTAAATGGAGAGTGGGAAGAAGACAAAGATTTAAAGGAAAAAAAAAAGATATATACTTACCCTACCCTCTTTCCCCCAAATCCTGATTTATAATTCCTTGCGCCCCGTTCCATTATAAAACACCAACCAGTTCAGAGAACATGAGAAATTTAGAAAAGTGCATAAGCTTCATCTTCCATTTAAATCACTGGAAGAAGTTCTTTTTTTTTGTAATTTCATTGTAAGTGTTTATTGTTGTGCTAATATACATATGTTGTTGTCATTTACTATGTAGATGAAACGTTTATTCATATATTTAAGCTCTACATTATAAATCTTTGACATTTTTATTTGTAGAACTAGTTTTGAATTTTATAGTTCAGGTGATCCCTATATTATTAGAAAGCGTTAATCACATTTTGCTGCTTGCACCTCTTAATTTAGTGGGCCATCTTTTAATTTGCCTTTCCATATTCCCCCCGTTCCTCCCTTTCTGGTTTCAACAGTTTTAGCAGTTCATTTTAAATTGACATCTGCTTTCAAAATTTAGATTATAGAAAAAAACTATATATAGTCCATAATTATAATGATTTTATGGATTTCTGTTTGGCTAACAGGACAATCCCTTTTACAATTATTCTAGAACAGTAAGGCAATATATTTTAGGTATGTTTTTACTCTAAAAAGTAAAACTTAGTAATGACAACTCATCTATATATCAAATTTATAGAATAATAAAAATGATTTGTTCCCTTTGAAATATGTAAATATGATGTCTGACTGTGCATTTGAATTGCCCTTGTTTTGATATACACAGCTCAAAATTAATGAGTTTCTGTTGTTTATGTGCCATTTAGCTAAAGGCAATGAAAATAATTAAAAATGTTTTTGCTCTTTGGGAAGTTTTTAGTTCTGATTTATTAAAAATAGAGCTGGAAGAATATGTGAAAACCTGCTTTGTGAGATACTCTTAAGACCTGTAAACTCAAATACAAATGACTTGGAATTGATAGAAGAAAAAAAGTAAACTCCTTGGAAATTTATTTATGAAATAATGATGATGATGATGAAGAAGAAAGAGTTGTGAAATTATTCTTAATATCACACTATTTCTTTTTACAAGGAAAATACACATTTTATTGGCTTTTGAAGGTCCTTTTGCTATAAACTGGTTTAAACTTATATGTAGCTTGGGTACTTTGCAGCATCATCACTTACTAATATAATATAGCACTATTATGTTACAGGAACTTGACTGGCATTAACAAATTTATTTGGGAGTTATCTTCAGTGTTTGTTTGCAAATGATGCACATATACACCATATCTTATAAAAGAAAAAGGGGAATTTGTAGTTACAAGATGAAGATGTTCAGAGCTTAGCTTCTCTGCTGATACATGTTAGAGAAATCAGTGTCCATTTGCAGATAAGTATTTAGAATTTAGTGATTGTTTTTAAAATTCAGGAACATGAGGAGGATATCATATAATAGTTTGTGATTCTTTGAAGCATTTGTACGACAGCTAATAAACCATGCATTTGAAAGTGAACTTTTTCTTTCTTATACTTATTTATGAATGTCCTTCCTGGGCCATTCATGTAGCAGTGTTCCTTAAACACTGTAAGTGAACTTGTCAGTGTGGCTGCTCGTAAAGGCTTGAGAGTTGCTCTCTCATCAAAAAGATGAACTGACAGCTGGGGATTATAGGGATGAAGGTATGTGAGATGAAGAACTTACCTTCTTATCTATTGGCTTCATAAACTATCAGAAGTAGCCTACTAGTTAAGCAGTACATGAACCTTGTCTACTATGACTGTTTGTCTAGGATTCTGAGTCCCTTATTTCTCTTAGTAATAAGTCATTAGGAAAAATACCTACTCCGTAGGAATTTGCACTTCACAGGTAAGTTAAAGTCTGATTTAGGATATAAAATTTTAATTTAGCATCACCAACCAGATTGTTATTTGGAAAATGTCTCCAGACTAATGAAGTGTGCCTTGGCTAATGGTATATAGATGCTTTTTCTGTTACAAGTGCAAGTTTGTTCTTTTTTGCCTCTTCACAGGTGCTTATGTAAATCAAATCATAAAAATTGAATAGAAGTATAGAAAAGGAGTAATGAGATTGTAAATATTGTGTGATCATAGCTAGAATAGAAGAGTGATTGAGCTGAGGTTTGGGTGCGTTTCCTACTAGCTTACAAAATGACTTGAAGCAAATATGTTCCTGTACTTGAATAACGGGTACACATATTGAGTGCTTACTATGTTTCAAGTACTATACAGTAAACAATTTTAACTCCACAATCTTATGATGTAGATGCTAATTTTTTCCATATTTTATGAAACTGAGGCTCAGAGACACTAAATAACGTTCAGGATTCCCACCATAAGTGGTAGTGGGGCCAGCATTCAAACCAGGTCGTCTCACTCCAGAACTCTTACTCAGGGCTGCCTGGTACAGTGCTGCCTACAGCCTGCGCACACTCCCTGAATGGTGCCTCCTCAGCCAGCTCACCCCACACAGCCAAAGCCTTATCAGTACCCCAGACCACCTTCCTGCTGTCTGGAAGATACACACTTCCAAGTGCCAGGGGTAAGGAGATGAGTCCAATGTGCTCCTAGTAAGCAGGAGGAGACACACATAAATAAATCGTATACTCACATGCAGGGAAGAGGGGGAGCACAGACAGAAGGGAGCTACCAGTTTTCTGTGTCCCTCCTGTCCATTATCTCATTCTGTAAACTGGCATTACTCCCTTCTCATAAAGTTATAACACGTTCTGTGTTCTTTTTGTTCTTCATCCCCACATCCTGTTGAAGTAAGGAGGAAACAGTGTTACTCCTAGATAGAAAAAAAGGCCCGGAAAGGTTAAGGGCCTTTCCTAGAGGCATAGTAAATCATTGGTATCAGAACAATAATTTAGGGCTCCAAATGACAGTTAATTTCCTTGGTAGACTAGGAAATTGCACATTTCCCTGAAATTCTTCTAAGCCAAGAATCTTTTACCTCTTTTTTCCCCTCATGTAACTCATGTCTTTTTCAAGCCTTTGTATTTTCTAAGCTAGCAAATATGTGAAAAATCTTTTCCTGGTATTTAGCAAATAATGTGGCTATTGAAAGTAGATAACTTCTAGACTACAGGCATACCTCGGAGATAGTGTGTGTTTGGTTTCAAACCATTGCAATAAAGTGAGTTGTACAATCTTTTTGCTGGTGGAGGGTCTTGTCTTCAATTTGTAAAAGACAACATCTGTGAAGCGCAGTAAAATGAAATGCACTAAAACGAGGTATACCTCTATATGGCCTTTGTGGCCTCCGGGGACTCCCCCGGGGTAATCCAGCTGCACTGGTGTTCTCCAGAGAAGGGGGTCGTGATATAGCAGCTCCGTTGGGAGGTCTCTGGGCACCTTCTCTGCCTTGGGCCAAAGCTCAGGGACCAGATGAAGCAGATGTTCCTGTTCCTAGGACAGACTCAGCTATGTCAGCGTAAGCAACATTTGCAGGACAAGAAGATAAAGTCTCATACCATGCTGGAGGTGTTAGAGGTCCAGGAGTGTTTGCTGAATCACCTGTCATGGTGCCCAGTGAGGGAGGAAGTACAGAGAGTGCGCACACTTGGTTTCCTTCTCAGAGCTGCCATCTGGCAATCAAGCCAAACATTGTGACCTGGAAACTGCTCTCATTCAGCTGTCAGGTTGATAGTAAATGTCATTGTGTCTGTATACTGTAATGTTTGATAAAACATTCTCCTCACCTTTCCCAAATCCCTAGTTAAATGGTTCTTAATTGTTCTGGATCAGAGACTACGCAAAGATTTTGGTGTAAGCACTCTGGAAAAATGCACACACTTGACTTCCAAAGTTTTGCTTATTTCAAGGAGTTCGTGGCCCTTCCTCCTAAAAGCCAATCTGTGAGCTGTCGAGTGAGGGTAAACAACCCTTACTGTAGACTTTCCATAGGCACCGTGTCTAATATTTACAGAACTACTGGAATTTTTTCACCTGTAAATGTTTCCCAGAAAAGATGGTTAATGTTCTTCCCTATTGATGAAGAGTAAACACAATATGTTTTAAATCAGAACACATACGCGTTGTGCTCCAGGAAACTTTTATCAAAACCTAACTTTTGAATAACAGTTGTCTAATTTAATTCACTTTTATCTCCCTCTTTTAAAGCTTGGTAAAATGCGTCTGACAATTCCATGTCGGGCCCTTACGTGCTCTCATCTGCAGTGTTTTGATGCAACTCTTTATATTCAGATGAATGAGAAAAAACCAACATGGGTTTGTCCTGTCTGTGATAAGAAGGCTCCATATGAACACCTTATTATTGATGGGTACGTCACTTGAAAGTTTTTCCTTGTACCTTGAAATGAATGACATTATTTGGGTTTGTTTTCCATCAGGTATGGGATAAAAATTCAACAGGTAGTGTTTTCTGAGTCATATATTAGGATTTTCATGATTCTAGAAATCAGTATTGTTCAAAGTAAGTAATATTGTGACATTTTTCCGTTTTAACTTGGTGTCCTCTTGTTTTGGAAATGCATGCTTCACTGACCTTTACCATTTAAAGTACCAATAGTTCTAAGCAGGGTATGCTTACGCCTTCTCCTAACATGAGTCATCTATCTCTAGACATGTAGACCATATTTGAGAAAGAATGAAAGAAGTATGAAACGGGTTAACTAAGGTTGCCAAAAATTGGGTGTTTTAATAGAAGTTAGCCTGTTTTTTGAGATTTTTCTCGTGCTTCAGTCATGGTCAATTGTACCTATTCTCTGCTGTAGGGCTCCTAAAACTGATACAACACATTGACTGAATAGCGACTTAACTTTGTTTTTCTATTTCCTCTGCAATACTTGCCTTTGTCTTTCTTGTCCACCTACAACATCACAACAATCTATTTTTTTAACACTCATGTTTTATCTACCAGACATCTTGGAATGTTCCTCTAAATTTTCCCGTGTTCTCTAGCCTCATTTCCCCCACCTTTTTTGCCTGAACAAAGAGAAATTGTGAAAAGAAGGATCTTCTTGATATTTCCTGTACTCCCTAGCAAAACACTTAAAGCAACTTACCTGTAGTATTTGAGAAAACATAGGCACCTGAAGGTATAACATAAGGAATGGAATACATTTAGCAATACAAGGGTAACCCAGACCTTAAAAGATGTTAGACCAATCATGCTGGAAAAAGGAAACATAACTTAAATGTTTTATGTTTAATTTTTCAGAGATAACAATTATTACTAATAAATCTGAATTGAATAATATTGTACCAACGCTATATATTATTTTAGATCCCCTGTCAATTGGGACTTTTCTTTTTTATAAAAGCTCCCAACACAGACACACACACACACACATACACACATACACACGCGTGTGTGCGCGCACATGCAAATTTGAAGAACAGTTGGAAGACATAGGATAATTAAAAGCTTTTGTGGTGTTGTTTTCACATAATTGTGATTGTACAGTATTAATATTTTTGTTTTAATTTAACATTAAAACTTAAGAATTTAACCATTAGTTTTATACATTTTTTGCAAATCTTTTTTTAATATCTGCATGATATTTATCAAGGAGAATTAACATGCAATACATATTTTGTATGTATTGCTTCAGTTTATCAAATAAGATATGCTTATTGTAAGCAATTTGGATTATATTTAAAAAGTATAAAAAATAAAAATGTCTATAATGTCACCACTCAGAGATAACTGCTGTTTATTACCATGTACACAAAATTTTATTTAAAAAAAAAAAAATCTTTGGAAACCTCATTTTTCATGGTTACATAATATTTTCTTGTATAAAAGGTACCATAGTTTAAGTAACTATTTTCCTATTTAGCCCTAAATTTTGAGAACAAATATTACGTGTCTAATCTATTTTCTTCTTTCTCATTTATACTTGTACAAAACATAGGTCTGAATGTTTTTTGAACAATAATAATTCTAATCTATCTCCATATAGAATATGATATTCAAAGGACAAATTGTTTTTTTATAGCTTGTTTATGGAAATCCTAAAGTACTGTACAGACTGTGATGAAATACAGTTTAAGGAGGATGGCTCTTGGGCACCTATGAGATCAAAAAAGGAAGTACAGGAAGTTCCTGCCTCTTACAATGGAGTTGACGGTAAGTGTTAGTTTTCTAAAAGAGAGGGGCAGTCTTCCTGCTTGTTGTAAAACCTTGGTTTAAAATATTAAAATGCCCAGATTTTATAGAAAACAGCAGTTTATGGATTGCTCAGTAACTCTTATTAAATTATTGATTGAATGTTTAGAAGTAGTGAAACTCCTTTTAAACTCACATTTTTGCCAGTTTTTAAATTTTTGTGGTATAAGATTTCAAAGTAACATAATCTAATAAGTCTTTGTAAAGTCATGCTTTTGAAATGGTATCCTTTTAAATGTTTAACAGATTTGGTGCGGATTTGTGAACGTTCTTTCATTTACATTTTTTTCCTGGCTTTTAATATATTTTTGCTGGAAAGAGGCTATGACTTTTTTAAAATGTTACCATAAAATTTCTTAAGTATATCAGGTACTGTACAGGTAAACATATGCAATATGTAGTCTTTGCCCTCAAACTGCTTTTATTCTGAAGTGGACATATATTTTGATTGTTTGCCATAATTCAGAATTGTTTTTCAAATAAATCCTTTAACAACCAATAATAAATAATAGGTTTAAGCTTAGGGGAACAGAGCCACTGTTGGTTTTCTACTCTCTGACACCAGCAATATTGTTAGTCTAAACTATAACTGATAAATTAATCCATAAGCACACTGAAAAAAAGAGAGAGGTGTCATCGGTCTTTTTTGCCTTGTGTTTTAATCATTCAAACACAGGATGCTTGAGCTCCACACTGGAGCATCAAGTGGCTTCTCACCACCAATCGTCAAATAAAAATAAGAAAGTCGAGGTGATTGACCTAACCGGAGACAGTTCATCTGATGAAGAGGAGGAAGAGCCATCTGCCAAGAGGACCTGTCCTTCCTTATCTCCCACATCACCACTAAATAATAAAGGGTAAGTGCTGAGACCTTAAAAAAAAGTCATTATGAAAGTTAATTTTGCAAACTTGATTAAAAGATCTGCCAAATAAAATGATTTTGCATAATTGTAAAATTTATCAATTGAAGAGTAAGTTGAATTTTCCTCTTATATGTGATTATTCTTGAGGAGTCAGAATAATGCATTAAAGGGGTCACTTGAATATAGTGTTTATTACATCAAAGGATTGTTGTAAGACACTGGTTCTCAAAGTCTGATGTATATCAGAATAACCTGGAGGCCTTATTAGAGCACACATTGCTCTCATGTCCACCCCATGTCTAATTCAGGAATAGGACTGAGAAAATTTGTATTTCTAGTAAGTTCCCAAGTGATCCTAATGCTGCTCCTAGGATTTAGAACACTTACTCAAACTGGAAAACATATGCTGTAAAAATAACCCCAAGTATTTCAAATAGAAAGCAGAGGAAGATCAGATAAATGTTTTAAACCTGCCTTGGAATGTGTAAAGCAGGCAATGAAAGAAGTCTAAGACTTCTTACAATATACATGACTTCTATTTTGCAGACTCATTTCCCGTTACTCTCATAATAATGTACCTTGGTTATGCTTCAGCTCAGTTCATGAAACATTGTAATCTATTTTATGTAAAACACCCTGTGCCGAACATGGGTGATAGATACTAAGATGAGTAAGTGCCGTCCTACCTTAAGAGTTTAATATTTCGTAGATGGTAAAACAAGTAGCTAACCCTAGTTGTACTCTTAAACAGACCATTCCTCTCATGAAACACATTGGGGATTCTCAGCAAAAAGCCTTCATATTTTGCTGAGGCACAATTGTAGTGTACTAAAGGCTAGAAATAGATGTGCCCCTTGTAAGGTCTGTATCATGAGAATTACCTGGCTGGTTGTAACCGAATGGGAGCTACTCAGAAAACCTCCTTCCCGCAAACAGTAGCACCTGGAGAAAGAGTGTAAGTGAGAGAAGTCCACAGAAGGCATTGTTACAGATTTCAAGATTCAGGAGGGCAAGTTAATACCAGAACAAGAGCAGACATTTCTGTGCTTGGAATCAAATTATTTTCAGGTGTGATATTGTTTGATGAAATAAAAAGATCTTCTATTTGAATATATCTGTAGTTACTTGAAAGATAAAGTTGCAACAGTAAAAGAACATAAATCATAATAAATGTAGTTCCTCATTCTTTAGAGGACTTTGATTCTTTCAGAAATACAGTCAAACACATTACACAGGTTGGTATTTTCACTCTACAATAGCTTATCTCAGCATACAGAGACAAAACTAAAGACATTAAAAGCAGTGTCATTATTCAAAACAAAATGATTCTAGAAATCAGTTCAATTCTATTTTAAATCCTGCTTTATAAACATTTGCCTCTGATGAAAGCCTGCCTTAATGGCTATTACCCAGGAAGCCTGACCTTGTTATTACATCAACCTATGTTATAAATCTGAGTGGGAGAAAAAGGAAAATCAAATTACGAGAAGCTGGCATAGTTAGAACAAATATCTGTAAAATTTTGATTCTAAGATATTTTATATCTAATATCAAGCCATAGTCTGACCAAATGCATATTATCATATTATTTCTTTAAATGCCATAATTGCAACATTAAAAGATATTTCTTACATCTCTAGATGTATAAATACTTTATGGATTAAATGCATCATTATGTGTGTTGTTAATCCTATTCGTCAGAATATTAATAGTAGCCATATAATATATAATAGTAATATGTATATAAATTGTGCAGTAATTTTACTGTCTGAATATACATTTTTCCTTAAAGTAAACTTTTTTGAGTGTTTAGAAGTCTAATTATTTCTTTGGATATTTACTTGGCTATTTCTCCAAAAATAGCTGTGTTTATTGTATTTGGAAAATTACATTAGATGCATTAACTACTTTCTAAGCTTCCCAGTGCATAATTGAACCCAGACATAGTATTTGCAAATGCCAGATCTTTCTCTTATTTTCAGATAAAACAAGCAACTGAAAGTTTATGACATCTTTAGAAGAATAACACCATATTCAATACTAGTGGCCCTTTTATAGTAATGACTAGCCAATAAATAGAAGCATATTGTATTTGTTATTGTGTATTGTAAAGGTGGAAATGCATTTCTGAATGTTGTCACAAAAATTGAAAGAAAAAGATCTAAGCAGGGATTAGAAAAAGGCAAATAATAAATGTAAAACACTTTGCTGTCTTCAGCTACTGAGAGTTTAGTATTCACCCAGAAATTCCCTTTGCTGTTTGGTATATCAAGATGTTTTCAAAGACTAGCGTTTCAACTGCTTTCTTCTCTCTTGTAATCCCTCAGGCATTGTCAGAGACAGCTAATGGAAAATAGTGCTTTTTATAGATGTAAGAGGTTTAATTGTTTCCATTAGATGAAACATTTTTATGAAGCAGATGAGAGTGTATTTTATGCTTCATATCCCATTCATAAAATGTGGTAGATGGTCATAACTAAAACTCCATTCCTGGAAATCCAATCTTAGCATCTTTTGAAATACTCTTTGCCATTGAAATTGTACTGCCACACCCCAAGTACTTCACATGAAGTTTTAAAAGCAAAAGATAGCCTCTTTATGCCTCACCTCCGCCCTTTATTTTCTATAATTTATATACATATTAGCTTCCTAATCATTAGGGTAGCATATGTTCCTTATGTTTGCACTCAGGACTATTAGAATTCTTTTTCTTTTCAAAATCATTTCTTTTTCCCTCCTTTTTGCTTTTTGCCTAATTTCTGGTAATGAAAACAAGATTTGACTATTCGGCTACTTAAACATTTCATTCTATTCCAGAATCCCCCCCGCCTTTTATTTCTTTTTCCAATTATGCTGTTCTCCCTTTAAAAACTCCACACCTGTTCATTTTGGAGCATCTCTTTTCCTTGTCTTGCCATTTTTGTTCATTCAGCAGGCCATGTATGTAAATAGTGTGCTGGTGACTGCTGGGCATTGCATATACCAAGATAAACAGCACCTAGTTTTTGTTCTCAAAGCTTACAAGTCTTGGGGCCAACTCCTCACTGCTCTGATTGCTCCATTCCCCCAGTCTTATTTTCTTTTCAAGGACTTAACATATACTTTTTACTAGCTGACACTCCAGTGCTTATTTTTAAAAGTTTTCAGAATCTCGTCTGCTGTAGATACTTGCCACTCATGTCCCACTGAAATGGCTCAGCCATGCCTTCCTGCTTTCTAAAAGTGTAGGTGATGGTGATCCTAAGACAGCATACGATTTATGAATGTTGGATACCATTGCATCCATCCATTTCTCCCTATAGCTTCTGCAAAGTGCTAGTAAGTACACAATTATTTCCTAATACAGTCAGCTCTTCATATCTGCAGGTTCTGCATCCGCGGTCTGTGGTGGGTTGAATCCGCGAATGTGAAACCTACAGACATGTAGGGCCGACTAAGGGACTTAAGCCTCTGTGGATTTCGGTATCCATGGGGGTTCCCGGGGCCAATCCCTTGTAGACACCAAGGAGCTACAGTAATTATGGTAGTCTAAATTATATATTGCTTTTCTTTTTTGTTTTTTGTTTTTATTTCTAGCATAAAAGCTAGGACTCATTGTGAGATGCAACACCTTTTTTGTTAAAAGTTCAACTGACTCATGAAAATTATGCATACCTTTTCTTCTAGCATATTAAGTCTTCCACATCAAGCATCTCCAGTGTCCCGCACCCCAAGCCTCCCTGCTGTAGACACAAGCTACATTAACACATCCCTCATCCAAGACTATAGGCATCCTTTCCACATGACACCCATGCCTTATGACTTACAAGGTGAGTCACCGCTTTTCCTATATTGTTACATAGCATTATGAATGCCTTTGATTTGTATAGTCTTCTGGGTGAGTCTAAGGAAGAATTGAAAGATTGGGAAAACAGGCTTGGACCTAGGGAACTGGGAGGAATATATACTCTGATCATAAATAAATACTGATCCAGATTCTTATTTGTACCTTCATCAATAGCCAGTGTTTTACCGCCAGTGGTAAAACTAGTGCAATGATCTTTAGGTTTTGTGAGCTTCAAAGTAGTCTACAAGTTGATTTTGGATGACTTATATATTGATTTGAATTTTGATATTTATGAAAATTATTTTTTCTCTGTACTCAGTGATAATGCAACAGACATTGTGGGTAACTATGTTATTATCTTTTAGATAATGCTGAATTGAGACATGGAAAGTTTTAATTTTTGTTCCAGTGAAACTTACTCTTCTTTTTTAAAGTAGTTTGAAATGTCAGTATACTCATTTGTACAATGTATTTTGAGTTCATAATAATGATTTACATTATCAAAAAGAATTATTCATTGTTCTCATAATATCTTTGTAATTTAATAATTTTTATATTAGCCATATAATCTAAGAACATTTTTCTTTTTTATTACAAAAAGCCATATATGCTCATTATAGAAAATGTAATACAAAAACACAAAAGTGGAAGTTTCCTTCCATCCATCCCCAGCAAAAAAAAAAAAAAAAAAAAAAATACCCAGGCCACTGGCGAGGATTCTTAGGAGCTGAGATAGTTGAGTGGATTCTTAGTAATTGTAATGAAAACCCTGTTTCAGCTCTGTTGAATAGAACCTTCTGCAATCAGGGAAATGTTGTCATCTATACTGACCAATGTAGTAGCCACTAGCCACTTAAGGTTATTAAGCATTCGGAATGTGGCTAATGTGACTAAAGAACTGAATTTCTCGTTTTATGTAACATTAGTAACTTTACATCGCCAAATCCTGTCGTTAGTGGCCACTCTGTTGGACACTGCAGACCTATTTTTCTCTTAGTGCACTGCCAAGTCTCACTAGCAAGAACCACAGTGCCATACATTTTGCAGGTCCTAATGTTATAATCTGTTCTAGTGTAGACAGTGGATGGATCCCCAAAGTATTTGTGTTGCTGTCATATTTTTATTTATATCTGCTTGTACTTTTTCCCGAGTTTAGAGGTCCTAACGAGGTATTTTATTCATGTTGCTTTACTTGCTCTTCATTGCATTACACATTAGGCAATATGGACAAGAATGCGCAGTGGAAGGAGCGGGCCTGCAGTGATTCCCTGGTAGCCAGGGATCAGAGCTGGTCCTTCTGTAACAGCCACCCCTCCAGCAGTCGGGCACCCCCTCTCATCTCTGCCTCCCTCGTGCCACTGCAGAGTCTCTGAATTAGGACCTGGTACAGATAGTGGCAAGTGAGCAAATTTGAGAAAGAGAAACTCTGTGCTACAATTTGGTTAACTTCTTTTAACTTCACACTTTCTCATCCACAAAATGAGGGCAAAAATAATTACAAACCTCATGAGGTGCTTGTGAGGAGTAAATTAGAGTAGATTGAAAGGTTACTTAAGAGGAGTTAATGAGAGCATTTGGTGAAAAGTGCTGTGTCCGTTTAAAGGGTCAGTGTTAGATCTAACAAGGCCTAAGTCCCACAAGTAGAGTCACAGGAAGGGCAAATCATTGCTAAACTTGGCCTTCATTCAGCCTTAGTAATCTAAAGATGGGAAGGATATAAAACATTCCGTTCAACTCTTCATGTTTTAATAAAATTGTAAATGAATTAGAATTAGATTTAAGATTTGCATTTGATTTTGAAGTATTGGGGCATTTGGGAGGGTTTTTGTTTTTCTTTTTATCAAAACTGAAATAATTTTTTTGTCCCACAGGATTAGATTTCTTTCCTTTCTTATCAGGAGACAATCAGGTACGTATATGAAAAAAATTGCTGTTATTTTAATTGTATATTAAAATATTTACAAGTATAATGTAGAGCCAACAGAAAGAAATAAACTTCATAGAGAATTCAGAGTAGTCATACCCATTATTATTGTTATGGTTAAGAATTTAAGTAAATAGGGGCGGCCGGATGGCTCAGTTGGTTAGAGTGCCTGCTCTGAACAGCAGGGTTGCTGGTTTGATTCCCACATGGGCCAGTAAGCTGCGCCCTCCACAACTAGATTGAAGGACAACGATTGGGCCCTGGAGAAACACACTGTTCCCCAATATTCCCTAATAAAATAAAAAAAAAAAAAGAATGGAAATAAATATCCTTTTGTCAGCTGTGCCTGAGTATACAGTAAGAACAGTATCTACTTGTTAGTTTCCAGTACTGATTTATAAAGAGGGCAGTGAATCATATTGACTGATAAATTTCTTGGCCAAGTAGCCCCATAAGAGAAAGAGGGCAGACTGTCCTCTTTCCTGCCATACCTGAGGATACGCCCCTTTGAAAATAGAATTATGAGAATTGCTTGCAATCCGAGTTAAAAAATAAAAATTTTATTTTGTTTTTTTCTCCTAGTTTCAGAATCAAAAATGTCTCTCAGGATCAATGATGCGATCATTTCATAAGACGATTTGATTTTGCAAAACATTTTATTAAATATTTCAGAAACACCAGATCCTCAGAATTGTATTAAAGTTAGGACTTTGTTCTGCTGAGAAGAAAGCGTATTCATTGATAAGCTTAATTAACACTTGTTTTGTCTTTCTTACCCTCCCCAGCATTATAACACCTCCCTCCTTGCTGCTGCAGCAGCAGCAGTGTCAGATGATCAAGACCTCTTACACTCGTCTCGATTTTTTCCGTATACCTCCTCACAGATGTTTCTCGATCAGTTAAGTGCAGGAGGCAGTACTTCTCTGCCAACCACCAACGGAAGCAATAGTGGCAGTAACAGCAGCCTTGTGTCCTCCAACAGCCTAAGGGAGAGCCATAGCCACACCGTCACCAACAGGAGCAGCACGGACACGGCATCCATCTTTGGCATCATACCAGACATTATTTCATTGGACTGATGGCCTTGACCCTGCTGCTCCCATCCCCACCCCAGATTAAATGAACGTGGCAGAAAGAAGAGAACTTTGTGCTATGTTTTACCTTATTCTGTTTAGAAAAGTACACAAGCGTGTTTTTTTCCTTTTTTTAGGGAAAAAATTAAAAGAAATGTACAGAGAACAAAACTATATTTTCAGTTTTACTTTTGTATATAAATCTAAGACTGCCTGTCTGATAAAACACTTGTAAAAAAGAAAAAAGGAAAAAAAAACAAAAACAAAAGAAAAGAAAAAAAACAAGTACCCACAAACCACCTTCAGTTCAATTTTTCTGGATTCTGAAGATTTTTTTCGTCATTTGTTCTATGGTTTTGGTTTTATTTTACTTCAATGGCATTATTTTATTTGCAATAACAGAAAAGGAATTGCATGTATGAAGTTTTAAATTGTGGGCTTTTCTTTGTTGTGGGGAGGGGGCTGCGGGGATAGTTTTAATTTCCATTTTCTAAAAATGACTGACTTGGATTCTGTTTGTGTGTGTGCATATTTTATCCAGCCTTAAATTATAAATCTCATCTGTCCCACTGCATTCCCTGTGTATTTTCAGGACATAGCTCGTGGGTGTGTATGTTCAGTGTGTATGTCTGTGTATTTTTCTGTCGTTACTGTTCCTTCTTCTCCCGAGTTTGCATTCAGTTGATAAATCAGTTGCCTGCTTCTTTCAAAGTGCTTTGAAGGTCTTGAACTCACATATGAGCATCTTTATTGACTATCCCAATTGCATGTTCTCCATCACATATTCTCTCTTATTTGCTAGATACCCCTAAAAACATACCCCATATATTTTTTAGAGATTGGAGTAAAGCTGTCTGGGTAAGGAGTAGGCTTAGCAGACCTGTGAATAATACACTTTAGTCTAGTTCTTTATTCTAAATTTGGATTGCCAGTATTATGTATTTAAACCAAGTCTGTGAACACCTGCTTTTTTGGCCACAGGGTAATAAGTTTTATGTAAGATCTTCATACCAAAATAGGAGGTAAAACTAGCTTAGAAAGTCCTGTTGGGTGTCTTGTGCAGCTGACAGAGGTATAGTTACATCACCTCAAAAAAAAAAGTCAGTAATCTTAAAAGTAAATTTAAATTCTCTTCAGAAAACACAATGTACCACACATGTCAGTCTATAAATCTGTTCGATAAAAACAGTTAAAATTCAAAATGGGCTTGATCCTTAGTCATTTACTCTCCAGTTCTGAGTGTACTTATTTTCTTAGCTATTGTTTGTTTTATTTTTTTCTTCACCTTTTAAAGACAAGCATGACATAGGAAAGTCAATTTTCTTTAGAATTCATGGGTCAGTCTGATCTATTCTTACTAATAATGGAACATGTAAATATATTGAAAACTGTTTTTCAGGAGATGAGTGAGGGTTGAAGTGAAGGAAAAGTGGTTCTACTTGTGTTCCAAAATCCTCTTCAGAGGAGATATTACATTCTTCAGGTAATAACTGAAGGTATGGAAAATATTTTTTAGCTGATTAAGAGGCTTAGCAGGTTTAACAGAAAAGATAAAGAAGGGCATGATAATGACCAGTTTTCCAGACTGGATTTTTGTATCACAGCTGTTAATGTTCTCAGAGTTGATGAAGGACCACCTTTGTGTATAAGATTGTCGTTTTAAACCTTGCAGTGGTAACAAAATGACCTGCTTTAATACAGGTAGAATTCAAGATGGCTGTACCTTTGGTTGTATGATAAAATTAATGGTTCACATGACTATGTGGCATCTAAAAATAATATGTTTCTTACAGCATCTCTCTGCCACTAAATTGTTGACTTGAATTTTGAAAAACAAGTTGGTGTTGATATGTATATGTGTGTGTGTATATATGTATTTATAGACAAGTGTGTGTGAGTGACAAGTGAGTTATATAGTCTTCCCCTACGCATGTGTATTCCACACATACATGGCTAAACAATTCGTAATAAAAAAATTCATTGTCGGTTTAAACAGGAAATAGTTAAGTTTTTAAATGAATCTGGTGTTATGGTGAGTAAATACTTTAAAAACTCTCATTGCCATGTTAACTTAGGCTATTGTCTAATAGTATCGTAATTTGTGTCTAAATTCGGATTGGGATAGAAATTACTTAAATTGTGGGGAGTTGCTTCTTATTTCACATTGCAGTAGGAAACATTTGTATTCAACTACCTAAGGTAAAATGAATAGTTTTCTGTATTTGTTTTATTTTCTTTTTCTGTCGTTGTTAGTGGCCTCAAAATTCTGATCAATAACTGTGTGTGATGCTGAATTACAAACTCTTTGAATGATCCAGTTGAAAACCCATTCCTCTACTTTCTTGAGCCCATTTTGAGAGGGTTAACTTCCCCTCAGTGTCCTGCATTATACCAACCTAAAGGAAGAATGGATAATAGGGAGAAATAAACGTCTGTCTAGTGGCTTTGGTTATGTCTCCACAGGAGAAACTAACCACTCAGTTGTCCCTTTATTTTAGTTCATTCCACTCTAAGGAGTTTGTTCCCTTCGGTTGTTGACTTTCCGAAATGTTGGCATTAGTAGTAGCTATGACTCTGTTGGTCTCATGGCCGATATTAGTCAGACTTTCACGATCTGTAGTCATTATTGGTAGTCATGCACTGCATCTTTGTCTTCTAAGTTTAAAAAAGGAAAAAGCACATAGTATTTCATGTGTTTGTTCCTTAGCCCGCCCTCACTCCCAGACCCATGCCAACGTGAACATGCTGTTTGTGGACAGATAACGATTAGGCAAGTGGCCACCATCGCCCTTCCTTGGTGTTTCGTCGTCGGTGTGCATATGTTTGGGTCGCTGAACAGTACTGTGTGCGTTTCACATCTTCGGTAAAATAGCTGTTTGACTAGCAGGGTTGAAGTGGCTTTTAGTTACTTTGTGGGCATTATTGGACACATCTTTTTAAAACAATCTGAACTTTAACCATCCCACACTTGTTGACTAATTTATTTTGAGCATTAAAGTTTTTCTACTTTATTAATTTGGACATTATCACAATTCTGTATCATTACTGACTTAGGAAAGATTCACTTAAGCTTCTGAAAAATGTCATTTCTTGGTAGGTTTTCCTTTGAGTCAAATGTCTGAAATCGAAAGAAAATATATCCCAATTTTAAATTGCTAACTGTGGAAGGAACACTTTTTAAATAATTCCAGTTTTAAATACATGAAACACTTCAATATCTTCAGGACTTTAAAGCACATTTGAAATTATTTTAGTAAGAATTTTGTTTTACCAATACATGTTGAATTGTTTTTTAATTTAAAAAAGCTTAGATTTCAGAAAGAGGGAGGGAGAGTAGCTGGTGGTCCCAGAGTGTGCTGCTGTTAATTGTTTAATTAACAAAGGGGAAAATGTATATATACAGATATAAAAGTTACCATAAATTCCATGAACTTAAATCTGTGATTCATTGCCTTAAAACTTTCTCTCTTAGAATTTCCATACCGCATGCCAAACCAGTAAAATGGCTTTTAAAAATGTATAGTAGACCAATGTCGGTTTGTATAAAAGTACCAAGTGAAAATATTTATTACATGCATTGGAAAAAAAAATTGTTTACCTATTGAATGTTACCTGTTTATGTAGAGCTCTTTAGATGTAATAAAAGAAAAGCCTTCAGTTAATTTGTCTTCTGTAAAATATACTACTGGGTATACAAGGGGACAATCCCTATGAGAAAAGTGATATGCTTTGTGCTTCCAAAGCACCTTTCATCCAGAGATTTCAAAGCATGACAAGTAATTCTTTGGCCACATGCTTTGAGGTAAGTAGTGAATGCACAGCCATCATTCCCTTTTCTCAGTGAAATATGGCTAGCTGTGTAATGAACCACAGCATCTGTTTAGTTTTAATTCTGTTTAATAATCTGCAGTTTGAATGCTAAGAGCACTGTCACCTTTTTTTGTAAACAATACTAGGTGCTAGGTAAACCAACTGGAATTTCAGGAATGAGCATAAAACCCAGACACAAAGTAGTGTAAAAGCCTTTCTTGGGGTAGAGATTGAAATCAGAACATGTCACAGGAGTTTAGAATCCTAGCCTGAGCAGCTTTAATTAGGGACTCTGAGTCAGTGGAGATGAGCCCTAGGTTCTAATGACTACTCCACACCACTTAATGTGGTCTGGGCAAGCTGTACTTCAGATTCCTGTGAAGCAAATCAGATTAATGCAGGTTGCTTTAAAACCATACTGGGGCCATTCATTAGTGAAGACAAAAAGTCTTTGAAGGAAAGTACCCTCACTTACTATAGCCGAGAACTTTCTTGCCCTATCCCATCTAAATCATAGGTGTCTACTGTCTATAGTCCGTGGTGTTCCAGATTGACCGTGCAGGATTTGCTTCCAAATGTCCATGATGAGGTAAAAAGAGATGTGGGGCTGGTACCCTTGATCTTGAAAGTGCAACGTAGCCGTTCTCTGTGGGTGCCAACATCTAACCAGCCCTGGAGGTTCACTGTGAGGTGATGGAGTTTACGCCCCTGGGCCCTTCCTTTGCTCTGGCCTCTTCTAGGGAGCAGCTCCGGCAAGCCTTTATTTCTGTTTGCGTATTCTTAAAGGTGGTGCCAAATCAGAGCCCTCGGGGCCACAAAAGCTGGCGCTGCCCCTGCACAGTGTGCACCAGAGGATCCCAGCTTCACCTGCTCCGTGCTGTGGGCCGTTGGTGGCCTGCCCTGCACGGTACCCTTCTCTACAGCTCCCAGCAATTCCTCCCCACTCCATTGGCAGTTACACTGTTGGGGCAATGAAAGAGTCTCCTGCCTCAGGACCTGGGTTTGGTCTGAAGCCACACAGCATTGTGAGATCGTTGCTCTAAGACTATGACTGTTTTGTCCCGTGCAGTTTCCCTTGCGCCTGGCCCTCAGATTTGTGTCTTGTATAACCTCCCAAAAGACATACCTCCCTCAATTTGGTTTTCTTTTGCTTTAGCAACTAAGCACCATTAGACAAAGCCACAGCTCAGGGAGCCCAATTTTGATACATATAAGGATGAAAAGCTCTGCACTTGGAGCTCTCCCTGCCCCCCACCGCCCAACATGCCAGTGTGTGACTCCAGCCCTTTTTAGGGCTGTGCTGACATTACCAATGGGTCCACAGATTTGACGAGCACATAGGCAGCCCCAGCCAGCGCCTCCTGGCTACAGAACACTTCAGCTGCTTGAGCTGAAATTGCACCTGGCAGGACTAGTACCCCTACTATGGTTTCCCATAGTTCTTGCTGTGTCGTGGCTGCGGCCTGTTACATCCCCTTATTACCTTCCAGTAGTTGGGGGAAATGGCTTGAAGCTAGATCACTTTGACCCACTTGAGCAGACCATCCTAATCTTGCAGTCCTCTCTGATTTCCAATTAGGAGAAAGCTGGCAATTCTGACAGGAGCATCAGAAAGGGCCTCCCAAGCTCTACAAGACCTCAAGAGTCACATCTGGTCTTCTTTAGTTTCTTTATGGTGTGAGCTGTAAAGTCGGGTCACTTACCGCTGTTTAGCCAATGCCGCCCTGGCTCTACCATGAATGCTTTCACCCGAGACTCGGTGTTAATGAGGGAATATCCTCAGCTATGGCACTGTGTGTGCACACAAGAACGAGAACTTGGAAGTAGCCCCCCGTGGTGCTGCAAGAAACGGTGCCATAGATATTTTGTTTGTTTGTTTGAACTCTGCTTGCTGCTGTTTCTAAGCGCTTGGCTTCATCTTGGAAATGTGGAAGATGGTCCCAGCACCCAAATATAGAATATAGTCTTTTGGTAGGCTGCCCTTTTTAGGAAAGCACTACCATGGTAACTCAGTAACGCACAGCCGCGTCCTACTGTTCGCAGAGACATTTTCAAGTCAATATCTCAGACTATCCTCAAAAGGCTGCAAGAGGCAAAAAGTAGGGATCTACCTTTGGGAAGATGCTGAGGCTTCGAGGGGTGGAATGCTTTACCCAAAATCAGACAGCTGGGAAATAGCAGTCGGGACTGAAACCCAGGCCCAACTCCAAACCATAGGCTCTTTCCATTGTGTTAAGGGATGGATTAATGGCACTTACTAATATCTATAAAAATCTTTTATTAAGGACATGTTCGTAACCATGGCTGAAGTCATTTATTTTCATTGCTAAGTTATCTTCTGCTACAGTCTGGTAATGCCTTGCCACTGTGTTTGCCATCTGCCTACAGTGAAAGGGACACTTTTCTTTTTAAAAATTCATCTGTCTGAGTTTTCAGTCCCGGGGGAGGCTGTCTTGCTTTCCCTTCACTCAGTATAATCCCGTGCAGGAATGGTGATCTTGCGGATAAATTCATCGTACTTCACTTTGCCATTTGGTTCGACATTTGCTTCCCTGAAAAGATCATCCACTGCAATAAATCACATTAATTTTTCAATTTGGCTTTAGTGTTACATTATAGGACATCGAGTTCTTGGAGGTGGGAGTTCCCCAGAAGTCTTCCCTGAGTGTCAAGTTGACTGTTCCCATGGACCAGGAAATAAACCACACAGCAGGACAAGCCACCCCCTACGCCTGCAGACCACTGATACAATTGTGAGTTCATCGGACTTTCTGCAGGAGCCAGGCTGCTGGGTAGAGAGGTGTATCAGTGAGGATTCAGTCACTAAAGCTACCTTATGCTTTTTTTTCCCTTTTAAGAAAAAGTCTGACCCCTGTACCTATATTTCTAGAAACCTTTGGCATAGATTTTACCTTCCACAGCCCAACCTCCCAACTGAACAGACACCCTTGGCAGCTGCATCCTGGGCCACCCTGGCATGCCTGCCTTCCCTTCTAGATTGGCATGCCCCATCCCAAGAGGGGACATGGTGACAAGTGGTGTCTGCCACCATCACCTCTTTTTTAAAAAAGTGTGTGTGGGGTGGATAGTATAAGAAAAATTCAGCTGTCTAAAGCTGAAGGCATACAAAACTGCCATTGTTCTCGGACATTGCTCAAAAAAAAAATCACTTCATTTACTTCTTTCTCTGGATTCCTCGGACAAAATACTAGCTTGTCCCGGATGTTGGCAAGAAGAGACATTTCAGATTACACTGCACAGCGGCCCCTCAGGGCCAACCTACTTTTGGCTCTTTGAATCCCTAACTCTTGCAAAAACTGTCTTAACTGCCCTGTGTCAACTTCCTTGGCCTTAGATGTCCCCAGCATATAATTCTGGGCAGTTGGAAAATACCCTGTGATTCTCTACTTAACCAGCTTCCTCTAAAATGTAATTACTGTGCACTGGGCCTAAGCTGGTAGTAGTGCTGAGTATTTTTAGAAGGTTGAGGAGACTCCAGTTTATCTTATTTCATGGAGAAGCTTCTGTCCTCCAGCCACTTGGTTCAGACCATCTCAGGGGACAGGTCCAGCATCATCCAGCACCAACCACTGAGCCTCCTCCTGGCCAGAAAAGGGGCCACACTTAGGGTCTGCTTGCTGGGTAGTACAGTGGTTCACTCTGAGCCCAGAAAGGACCAGGGTGCTGAGGTCAGCCTGTCCCAGGCCTTAGAGGGGAGGCCTCCCTGGCAGCCTTCTTCAGCTGCTCCAAGGATGCTTCTTAATAAAATTGAAGATTTTCTTTCAATCACCCAGGGTAAAGGATTCCTACTTCTGGTATCATGTTTCCTGTCTCCCACAGCCAAAGGAAGGGAAACGGTTCTCCATTTGCCAGCTTCTTTGAAATGTTTCTTTACTGTTTAAACGGATGAAAAATGTGTCGAGTTTTGAGCCGGTGGTATTGCTTTAGACAGCATTAACCATAAGAATTAAGGCCCCAGCTGGCCCTCTCTGCTAACACTCCACCTGGTACATAAAAGGCCGAGCAGTGTCCTCAGAACTTGAGGGAGGCAGAGCCCATGTTCCCTCGTTCACATTAAAACAGCCACAATGAAAGACGAGATGGTGATAGCTGCCAGCCTGAAAAAGCGGGGGAAAGCTGAATCTGCCTTCTGTAGCACTATTTTTAAATGCGTTGCTCTGTGCCTTTGTGACTGCAGATAAAATCTAAGCAGACTGCTTTATAGAATGTTAGCTCTTGGAGGGACCCGAGGGATTGTCTATTGTAGCCTCATTTCCCAACGAGGAAACTGAGGAGGGTGAGAGAGGTTAAGAAACCCATCTGAGGTCCCTAGAATGAGGGGGAACCAGGATTCAAATCTAATACGAACCACAACCTTGCAACCCCTCCTCTGGTTTGTTACGATTTAACCAAAGGCTGACACTACTGAAGCTTTTCTCCTCCACCCACTTGTGTCCTAGCCCAGCCCACCCGTCCCAACCATCGGCGAGCTGGGTGGAGCTGGGTGTCCTAAGTAGGAATCCCAGCCTCTAGGGTGGGTGGGTATACACTGTGGTGGTGACAAAAGGGTACTGTGGCAGGACGGGTGCTAGCCAGGCAGGCCCGGCTTTGGGGTCTCCCTTTACCACATGCAAAGGGCTTTCCCGGAGGTCCTAGACCCCTTGTCCTGTTCTGAGGCAAAGGCCGCTCGTGGGGGTTCTGTGACTAGCAGTCCCAGCAAAGGCCACCCCAGACAACCTTCTGGAATTGCTGTTAGAGCTGGCTAAGCCATGAGGAGAGGGAACAAAGGAGCATCTCAATTTGTAAACTTGGCATCAGCAGCAACTTCAAAAGACAGCTGTGGCGAAGGGACAGAGCCCTAGATGGGTTGGCGGTGGGGGTACAAGTGTCTGACAGACCTGCGTGCAACTCCCAGTTCTGCTGCTCACAAGCCACTCACTTCACCTGTTTCTTCCTCAGTATACGGGGGCACTAGTGCTCCCAGGGGGGTCATAAGCACTGAAAAGGTCCACAGTGAAAGCCTAAACTCAGGGTGAGGCCCAAGTAGACCCTTGCTGGGCTTCCCCAGGCCACCCCTCACCCTGTCTGACGTCTGCCCCAGACTTCCCAGCTCTTCCCCTGGATGCCAGTCCAGGACTCACCAATCTTGACATCTAGTTGCAGTCTTCTGGGGCATGCATAAAATGCAGTGTCTGCACAATCCTAGTGGCATGGACCAGGCTTTGATGTCCACCCCACCAACTCCCTAATCTCCTGCTGTGGGGAAAGAGGGACCCAGGCCATTACCTTCCTTGTGGGTGAGCTTCTCCCCCAGTTTCATGAGTTTTGACCGCAGCTCAGATGCCATGATGTAGCCTTTCTTCTCCTTGTCCGCCATCAACATGGCCAAAAGAATTTCTTTCTTTGGGTCCTCTTGTTTTATTTGCATGTGCATAATGGTCAGGAAAGTGGAGAAATCCAGCTCTCCATTTCTGTCTAGGAAATCCCCAAACACAGCAGTGAGCGGGGAGGGAAAGGCTCTTGGTAGGGAAGCTAACATGCCTCCTGCCCAAGCCTTCATGGCCAGCTCAACGGCACCCTAATTCAGGAAGTGCCGTAGTGGCGGCCGTGGTCATGATAAAGAAGATGCAGCCCCTTCTGCTGAGCTCCCCCCATAGGTTTGCCTCATTTCATCCTCCCAACATTCCTGAGGGACTATGGTTTTCGTCATCCCATTTTGCCCACTTAGGAGACAGAAGCTCGTCACCTCACAGAGGAGTGGCAGGACCAGGATGGAGTACCACCACCTCTGCTCCCTTCCAGGTGCTTCTCTCCTGCCCTGAACTGGAGGGAAGTACATCTATGTGTCCATCCCCCCCTTAGCGGCCACTACAGCACATGCACAAAGGTGGACAGGTGACCACACCTGGCACCTCAAGCCCCAGTCCCACCAGGGCTGGTCACTTGCCTTTCCCTTCAGTGCAGCCTCCCTCCCCGGTTCCCCAGCCCATGCCCCTCCTCCAAGCATGCCTGGGGACCTCAGCCCCGGCCCTGGCAGGAAAACAGAACTTCCCCTAACCACAACTTCCTGTTTGGAGGAGACAGAAACCAAAGGAAACCACCACCCCTTGGAGGTGGAAGCAGGTGATCTCAGTAGCTGGGCTCCCTGTCACCAGGCTCTAAGCCTTTAGAGGGCCACCCCAGGCCCAGCCCACTCTGCCCCAGTGGGCTCCCAGTGCTGCTTCAGGCACACTCTGATGAGAGCTTGGGTAACCCCAGCGGATGGTGGGACACCCATCTGAGAGATGAGGAAACAGGTCCAGACGGGCTGCAGATCAAGTGATCTTTCCTGGCCATCCTCTCCCTCGGTGCCCCTCTTTCCTTCCTAATGTCCAGCTTCCAATACAGATAGCCAACCCAGCCTCTGACACCTGTCATTTTTTCTTTCAAAAAAAAACAAACAAATCTGTTTCTGGTTATAAAAGTCCCTATTGTCGAAAATATAGGGAACAACAAGAAAGGGAATGAAAATCATCCATACTCCCATCACCAGAGAGAACCACTCGGCAATGTTTTGGGTGGGTTTTCTTCCACATATAGGTGGGTTTTCTTCAGCCAGTATTGCATAGCTTTTAGGTCAGTCTTGGACATCAGAAGAACCGGGTCCCAATCCTAATTCCATCATTGGCTTAAGCACGTGGGCAAGTCACCTAATGGCTCTGAACCTTGATCTCTACCTGTAAAATTGTGCCTCCTTCATAGGGTTGTTTGAGTTAAGCACATGACAAATACTCAATAAAGGGAATTTGTCAAAACAACATTGGGATCACTATTCGCATTGTCTTGACCGCAGGGTTGTGATAATCTTGTTGGAAAGCTTAGATCTCAAGGTCCTCTGTGAGATGGGGGTGGCCTCAGTTGCTGTGAGGATTCAAGGAAGCCTGAGTGATGCACAGCACACCTGGCCAGGTGCCTCCACAGCTCCCAGCTGATGACCTCTGACTACCATCTGCCCCTCAAACCTGAGCTGTTTACACCTTCAACATCTGCACCCACCTGTTGGGCCCCTCCCCAGACCACACCTGCTGGGCTCAGGGCCCACCCACCAACCCAGACTGCTTCTTCCCCAGCCCTGGCCCAGCCCACTCACCTATCCCGTGTGTCCGCAGGTGCTGCTGCACCTCCCCCGGTGTTGGGCTGGCCCCCAGGCACCTCATCACCACTATGAGGTCAGGGGCTTTTATCTTCCCCCGCTGCTGCTTGTCATACAGGGAGAAGCATTCCTTGTACTCTGCACACAGCCCAGAAGGGAGAGTCAGGAGGGCTCCCTCACCCCCACGCCCTCTTTGTCCCCTCCCTCCCCTTTCTCTTCTCTCCCCTCCTTGTGCCCACTCCCTTTCCCACCTCCCCTGCCAAGGTTGCCCGATACAGCAAATAAAAATACCGCACTGGCAAGTTAAAGTGAACTTCCAATAAACAAGGACCACAGGTTTAGTATAAGTATGTCCCAAAGTTTTGCATGGGATATACTTATACTATTAGGTTGGTGCAAAAGTAATTGAGGTTTAGAAGGTTAAAACTAATCTCAAAAACCTCAATTACTTTTGCACCAGCCTAATAAAAAGTATCTGTTGCTTATCTGACACTGAAATGTAACGGAGTATCCTGTGTTTTATCTGACAACTCTATCCTCTCCTCCTGACTCCTTCCACCTGCTCCTTTTCTCCTCCCTTCCTTCCCCTTCTCTGCTTCCTCCTTTCTCCCCTCCCACAGCTGACTAAAACCACAGGGAAGCCCTCCTGCCCCTACACCGGTCCAGGGAGACCAGGAGCCATTAGCAGGGCATCCAGACACCGAGGGGACAGTTGTAAAGACAACCGATGTGGGGAAGGGGGGTAATAAAGCCTCTGACTTACTGAGAGGACCAGAAACCCCCTCCGGGAAGGCTTGGCAGACAGTGCTCTCGTATGTGGTAACAATTATTATTACAGTTGTGGGCACTTCTGAGCCCACGGCTCTAACCCCCGGCCTCCAGGCTGCTGAACTCTCAAGATGCCCTCTGCCACAGGTCCAGGTCCTGTTCTTAGAGATGTCAAGGGGTACTGCGGGGCCTTCTCCCAGGCTCAGACTAGATCCGGCTTGCTGCTTTCTTCGAACCCCTTCTCCCCTGGTGGAGAGATCCATGTTCTCACAGTTCAGTGGAGCAGGCCACCCACCTGCATCTCTGTCCCCAATGCTTAGCCCTGGAGGCACAGAGAGGCCACCTGGGAGCTTAGGAGGATCCCTGCTCCTCCACCCCAGCCCCAAATTCAGATTCAGGGACTGGGGGTGGGGCTGCCAGTCTGTCATTCATTCATTAAACATTAGCAGCCACTTTCTTGATGTCAGGCCCTAGGATACAAAGGGAAGCTTCCCTTTTCCCTTCTGGGAGCTTCAGAGACCCCCGAGGGAGGGTCCGTGAGCCTCAGAACCATGGGTGGGAGGACACAGGCGATCGGCTACACGCCAGTCCTCCGACCTGTTCGGTCTCACCTGGAGACCAGCACGAGGGAGGCCCTGCCCTGGGCTTGTGTTCTTAAAGTTCCTGCTCTGGACCTCCTCTTGGGGTGAGGATGCCCAGGGGTCTCTGAGGTGGTGCCCACCTGGAGCCTACAACCCATCCACCCACTCTTGTAGACCAAGGTCTGTGTACCCATACCTCTGAATCCCTGCCCAGGTAAACTTAAGCCCACAGCCCGGGCCTGCAGGACCCTACCTGGCCTACACTAGGCCTCCCCTAATCCAGGTCTGGGCCCCTGAGTTCTGGGTCACCGCCGTCTTCCGCTTGGCCTTGTGGAAACAGAACTGCACGCTGTGTGGAACTGAAGGCTGCTTGCGGAACAGCAGGGTCGGGGATTCAGGGAATAAAGTACTCTCAACACCAAAACTAGGCTTGACGGCAGGCAGAGGGGACCTCAAAGACCACCTTAGCTGACCCGCCCCCTTACAGAGGGGGAGACTGAGGCCCACTGAGCATTCTGCCCAAAAGTGAACATCTGGGCTCTTTTCTGTCTCTGCCACTTACAAAGGCCCCCTCTCTGTTGGGCCCTCAGCCCTAGCCAGATAATGGTGTCTCTCTTTCTTCCGCCCCTATTGTCCAACTGCCCCTCAGGTTCTGGAGGAAAACCTAGTGAGCTCTCTCCTATCAGCCCCATTTGGAAATCACACTGACAAATGTAACACCAGCGTTTCTACCTCTGAGCCTTACTTCTACCTCCACCGCAGCGGCCTCCCCTGCAGCTCGGTGCCTCTTCCCTGTGGGTGGGCCCAGAGCCGCCTTCTTCCCACCAACAGAAACTGAGCAGAGCAAATTGCCTAATGAGACCCATATTTTGCTGTGAATTGCTAATTAAAGAGCAAACCCAACCTACCATTAATTTGGTCCTGGGAAAGAAACTTGGCCTGCAGCAGACAGAGGAAAACAGTCAGGGAGGGACTCCAAGAAAGCACTTTGCCCTCCCCACCCCAGTCAGCCCGACAGGTGACACAGACCCTCGCTTACCATCGCGGGGGACCTGGGGCGGCACCGGTGGGCTCACTGCTTCCAGGATTGACCTCTTGGTTTCCTGTCTCCCGCTTCAAGTCGAAAGTCCGCCAAGCTGGGTGGAGGCCCCTGTAATAAATCCGCGGTTGCCATGGAGACCAGGCCCAGCGCCAGGGGTCAGATTCCAGCTTCCCTGCACAGCTGATGCCCGTCTCAGCCTGGGCAGAGCAGCAGGTTGGGTTTGGAGAACACAGGGCTGCAGAAGGGCTCCCCGGGGCCTCGTGTCCTTGGTCCTGCATCGGGAAGCTGATGGGCTGGCGCTAATGGACAAATGTTCCTTTCTGGGAGCCCTTCCTGGACACAGAGAAGGGGTCAGTGACACACAGAGAGGGGGGACAGGTGGGGCTGCCCCTGGGGGTCTCTTCTCTCTCGCTCTCTCTCCTGTGACTAAGCTGAAAGCTGACAAGGTACCAGGCACTTTGCACGCCCTTATTTAGGGGTTATCACACACCATCTTGTGGGCAGGGAGGAAACTCGGCCAGGATGGCACAGCCCCGTGATGGCCTCTGTCACCACCCAAGCCTTGGGATGCAGTGTGGGAAAGGGACACAGGCTTTGGTGCTCTCAGCTTGGATTCCAATCCTTTTGCACATGCCCATTTGCTGAGTGACCATGGCGCATCATTTCACTGCTCTGTGTCTCAGTTTCCTTATTGGGCCTCATCACAGGACTGTTGAGAGAATCAAGTGGCCAGTGCATAGCCAGTCTTCAATGTGTCAGTTCCCTTCCCTCCTTCCAGGGGCCCTGGGGATGGGGAAGGGACCAGCTCTGCTGTCAAGTCCCACAGTGGGCTCCCAAGGGGCTCAGTGGGAGTCCTCTGAGGTGACTTTCCAGGGCAGGAAGCTCCTCCTTTTCTTCCTTTCCTTTCTCTACCCTCCACAGCCCCCACTCCTTCCTGCAGAAGCTGCTGACTCCCCATTTCCTCAGTGGTTTGTGCTCCTCCCCACTCCCCACCGCGTGTACACACACACACACACACACACACACACACACACACACACACACACACAGAGGAAGTGAGGGTAGGGTGGGGTATTCCCTAGAGCCGCTGAGCTGGGCACAACTGGGTTTTCACCCTGCAGCTCTTTGTCCACAGTTTGTGGCTGCCGTATCTGTCGGGCTCCGACTCCAGTGTTCTGCCTACTTTGTCAGAACTGGCATGTATGGAACCTCATACAATTTGTCAGAACCGGCCTGTATGGCCGCACAGGTTGTGTCCTGCACAAGGGCACTGGGCCCTGGGGACAAGTGAATCCAGTGAGGGGCTGTGAGGAAGAGGGACCTCTGGCTAATTTGTACAAGGCATGTAGACGGGTGGGCCTACTTTTGGTCCATTCCTCTCCCTCCTTTTCTGACCACCTCCATGTGGAAAGTTTCTCTTTTCCCCCAAACTGTGTCTTGAGTCATCTCTGCACGCCTGTTTCTAGGCCCAGACAATTTCAGCTGGAGGATTCTGACTCCTCCCTGTTGGGACTGAGAAGAGGAGAGGCTGGCCGGGGTTCAGGAGGCAGGAGAGGAGAGCTTCTTACTAACAGCCTGGCAGGGAAGAGGAGGTGAAAGAAAGTCAGGTCGGGCCTTGGAAGTGCAAGGGGCACAGGACTGAGGCTTTTGGGGAAGTCTGGAGGGGCCAGGCCAAAGCACACACTTGGGATCACCCTGCATTTTAGAAGGGGCTCATGGTGGGGAGACAAGACATTTCCTTGGGTTTAGGTCAGTGTATGCTGGGGTTTGGGGCTATGTGCCCCCCCAAAGCCATCCCCACTGACACTCCCTTGCCATTTCCTTCCTTAGGTTTTTAGGTGTCTCCAAGGGGTGTCTCTCCTATGATCGAAACACCTGTATGAGGGTGGTGGCTACATGAGGGTTCGTCGGGTTGTGTGTTGTACTGTGTTGTATGTTATACTTCAACTCATCAGGAAAAAAACAGAGCCCCCTCCATACCTCCTGGGGGTGAGCTTTTGTTCACCTGTAGGGCCCCACCACCAGGTTCTGATTCAGCAGGTGGAAAGGGGCAAGGATTTGCCTTTTCCTCTGCCATCCTGATGCTTCCAGCCAGGACCACATGTTGAGATCCACTGGCCTAGAGTTTTCCAGGTGGAGTAAAGCCAGGTTGCAATTAAGAAGTATTTCTCGGGAAACATTTCCAGTAAACTGCCCAGAGATCTCTATCAAAAGGAATCTCCAAGCCTCCAGTAATTTGCTGCAATTTCTTTTCCAGTCTAAATACATTGACCCTTGAACCACACAGGTTTGAACAGTGTGGGCCCACTTGGAATTTTTTCCGATAAATAGAGTAAATGTATTTTATCTTCCTTATGATTTTCTCAATAACATTTTCTCTAGCTTACTAGATTGTAAGAATAAAGCATATATATATCATATAATAAAGCATATATATATGTGTATATATATATACACATATATATGTGTGTGTATATATATATACATATAGGTGTGTGTGTGTGTGTGTGTGTGTGTGTATATATATAAATAAATTGTGGGGACAGAACCAGGAGTGCAGTTTCCAGGCTCTCGCCCTCACATGGAAAGGTGCTCACTCGGGTAGTAAATGGCCATCAACTGTGATCAAATGGCCATCAGCTGTGGCTAGTTGGCCATCAGCTGTAACCAGTGAGCCATTGGCCACTAATATAACTGCGTGGCTACGCTAGCAGCAAATGGGGGCTAGCAAGAAGACGGAGGCTGAGCTAGCAAGAGGGGGTGGCAGTTAGCACGGCGGACTGCAGTTAGTAAGTGGTGTTTGTTGGCAGAGAAGCAGACGGCAGATTGTGGATCGTGTGGCTCCTGCTTCCTGTGTCTCCAACCCAGCCGCCAGCGAGAATATAGTGGTATGACTCCCCTACCTATGGCTCCGTGGGTGTTCCCTTTTGGCCTCACCATGTCCTGCGTTCTTATGTGGGGAGCGGGACAGAGACCCTGCCTGACACCCTGCATGATAAAATATGTGTTAATTATGTTATTGGTAAGGCTTCCGGACAACAGTGGGCTATTAGTACAGCTGGCCCTCACATCTGTGGATTTTCAATCACGGATTGAAAATACTGTTTGGATCCGCAGTTGGTTGAATCTGTAGATGTGAAACCCGAGGACGCGAAGGGCCTACTGTAGTTGCTTTCGGTGATTGAAAAGTTCTATGTGAATTTTCGACTTTGCGTGGGGTTGGTATCCCTAACCCCTATATTGTTCCAGTATCAACTGTATTCACTTTCATACCTAATTTTTTATTCACTTTAAAAGATGTTTTCTTATCAAAGGCCCCCCAAATCGTATAAACTTCAGGCCCCACACAGCAGGCCTGTGCTTGCTCATAGGATGTCTATTAAGTCCTTTTGTGAGTAGGCCTCGGACAGGGGTTTGAGGTAGGGAAGGAATCACAGGAGGTTGCTGGGCAGGTGGGAGCACAGGGCGTACGATGGTGTGAGCGCCCTGCCCGTCTCCTGCCAGTGGCCCCTCTGTATTGTCTGATACAGTAGCCCAGTAAGCTCCCAGTGAGTCTGCGTGGAGGCTGTGACCTTTGAAGATCGAGAACTGAGGCCCCAAAAGATGAAGTGACTTGCCCAAGACTAAGGACCAACCCCCCACAAACCAGCCTCCCCACCTTCCCCCAAAGGGCACCCTCTTCGCTTCAGCCTCTGGAATGGGCTGGTAGCACAGCTGGGAGGCTCCTTGTGACATCTCTGAGGGACAGGTCTGGAGATGCCCTCACTTAGCCCCCCAGCCCCGCAGCCCCCAGGTTCCTCTGAAGAGGGCCGGGACTGACTGAGGCTCTTCTTGTCCACCTAGCTTCCCAACCCCGGGATCCTACAAAGTGACATGGAGGGCCAGTGGGCAGCAGCCACGCTAAGCCAGATGGGACTGAGTGGGCCTTTGGGGTCTGCCCAGCACTCTGGGGCCCGGACCAGCCACACTCTCTCCTCCTCTAGGGACTTCTCTCCTGCCTCCCCAGTTCACACCCAAATTAAGTAGCAGCCACCAGCCAGGCTTGACTTCACACCACCTTTATTCACACCTCACCACCTGATGCTGCCAGCAGACAGGAACTGACCAGGGGTTGGGGGACCCTTCAGGGGGCTGCAGAGGGTCCCCAACATGAAAGGAGAACCTGAGGCCTGGGGCTCCCTGAGAACACAGGAGAGGAGGCAGTGCCCAGGGAAGGCAAGGCAGGCCCGAGACCCACGAGCACGGGTGGGGGGGCCAGTGCTGGCTGAAAATGAGGCTGTGGTGTCCGCAGCTGTGTGAGGAGACCTGGCTCCAGAGCCTGGTAGAAGGCAGGGGGTGTGGGGTTGGGGTGGACATCCTGCTGGGAACAAGGCCTCCCTTTTCTGGGAGCAGGGGCCTGGCAGAAGGCATGAGATTCAGACTGAGACACGGCCAACTGGAGAGGCCTCAATACTCCTCCCCACAACGCAAAGGGGCTCAGGGGATAGTGCAAGTGTTTGAGAACTCTGTCTTCAGCTGCAGCTCCAAAACCTGCAGTCAGGATGACATGAAGAGGGTGCAACAATTCTCCTGGAGGGAGAGGTGGGAGACACAGCCTCCGGCAGAGGGACATGGTTGGAGAGCTACTGAAGCCAGCCCTCTAAGGTCAGGCTGGTGGTTAGGGGAAGGGGCTGGCCTCTGGGTCCTTGGGGTCGGGTGGCTCAACACCTCATGCAACTTGACGTGGGGGTGAGAGTCTGGGGTGCACATACCCCTCCCAGGGTAGGAGAGCACTGACAGGATAGAACATCCCCAGGCTGCCCCAAGAGAAGATTGCAGAGGGCTTCTGAGAGGTTATCTGGTCCACCCCACTGACCTACTTTGGGACTCTGGACACATCTAGTATAAATGAGGCCCAGAGAAGGGACGTGATACACAGAAGGTTCACGTAACTTATGTAATCAGGGCAGGTCGGAGGACTATGCCAGGTGGTGGCCAAGTCCCCTCCTGACTGCCCACCCAGGCCTCTCCTGCATGGCTCCCGGAAGACTTCCCTGGAAGAAGGGACGAGCCCTGCCCTGAGCAGTGTGAGTGAGAAGGGCCCCGACTCCAGTCGGGTGCACAGGAAGGCGGTGCCCATAACTTGACCTGGACACACTGCCTAAAACTAAACCCCAGCCTGAAAAGATCCAAACCAAACAAACTTGACCAGAAAAAGTCTCCTGGTGATGCACGCATGCACACATGTACACACACACGTGCACACACACACACACGCACATCTGTGCACAGTGCATATTCTCACCCATGTTCTCAGTCACGGGTTGCACACACATGGGTGGAAACGCATGCACACATGTGCACACACACGTGCACACACACACACACACACACACCCCTCTGCTCAGCCCATCTGCCACCCAACAGAGCCAGGGACTCAGTGTGGGCTGCTGATGTGGAGGGTGTAGAATGCCCAGGGCTCAGGGACGTAGATGACGCCGGGGTACTTCTTCCTGAGCACAGGGTCATTCCATAGCCAGGCGACCCAGAGGGCCACGAGCAGGAGGGTGAGGGCAAAGGAGTAGAAGAGGAAGAGGCCATTACTGTCCAGGAAGAGGCGCTTGCGCTTCTGGTGCAGGACGAGGGCCAGCATGGCGAAGAAGGTGAAGATGAAGAGGATGAAGATCTGGCCCTCCGTGACCAGGTACCTGAAGAGGCCAGGAGGTGAGGTGAGGCGATGCCATGACAGCCCATGCTGCCCAGCATCCCTCCCTCCACCAGGCACCGGTCGGTCAGAAGAGCTCATCTAATGAGAGGGCTCAGGGCACGCACCCCTGAGCCATAGGCCACATGCAGCGTATTGATTAGGCTTGGCTTGGAGAGTGGCGCACATTTATTTTTAAATGTGAGTTTGTTGCCAATATTTAACTAACAAAGGACCTGAAAATGTGGATTTCTGGTTTATCTGATCACATTAGACTTGTATTCCCACACGACAACTGACGAGAGGAAAACGCAGCTGTCCCCTTTAGAGAGCTCTGTGCTGCAGTAGTCCCCACCATTCCGTTGCTTCACTTGATATCTGCTTGAAGCGTCTGTTACCAGCTTGGTTCCTACAGGCATCTGAGTTTGGGGATGCAGTTACAGCTTATGGGAGCTGTCATTATTGTCTCCTGGAAGGCAGGGACACAGTTGCAGATCTCCCAGGGTTCCCTGCAGCTCCTAAGGCAGCGCCTAGCACATGGCCAGGGCTCTACAGGGCTGAGTGTTGGAGATGGATTCTATTGGCCCCAAGGTAGCACTGGGGTCCTGGAAGGGGGAGCACAGGGCAGAGGGGCATGAGGATAGAGAGGCCACACGCAGGCCTAGCTTCCTGGTAACAGACAGGCCACCACTAGAAGAGTTTAGCATCCATATTTAGGGGCGCATGTTGAGTTTAGGGTCCATGCATGAGACGGGGGCCCCAAAAGGGAGGTTTGTCACGTGGGGTCACATAATAGCTGTGGTCAAGAGCACATTTTTATTGCCTAGCTCACTGAGCGCCCCCTCCCATTCTCCACGGCAGGTCCAATGTCCACTCACCAGTAGTACAGGCCACTGGGCACCACCAGGAGCAGGGCTGCCCCTGGCATCGAGCTCTTGGCTTGGGTGGGGGTGAAACAGCCGCTGAAGTACATGAAGAGGATGAGGAAGAAGGGGAAGTACCTGCAACAGGGAAACCAACGCCTTCGAGGCCTGCCCAGCTGTGCTGCCCTCTTCCCCACCAGTGCTCGTACTGGTTCCTTGCACCATCCATGCAGTGTCACTTCATGGTTTACCAAACGCCTGGTTTGCGGGAGAGCACTCAGAGTCCCTGCCAGCCTTTCCTGCGTTGGGGGTCCAGGATGGGACAGGAAGGAAGCAGGACGATGAGGCCTGCTCCCCAGGCACATGCAAACGGGAGGCCCACAGGCTGGCTGAGTGTGTGTGTGTGTGGGGGAGCCCTCCCACACTGCTCTGGCCACCTCGCTCACTCCATGTGTGTGACAGGGGTGCCTCTCCCTCAGGCACAGACTAAACACCAGCAGCCCCAGCACCTCACTGGCCTGGAAACAGGTGTGCGCAGCAGGGCTTAGGAAGGAGAGGCCTGAGGTCTAGGTAAATAAAAAAGAGGACAACACCTGCTGGGGGCCTCCAAGGAGCTCTGTGATGCCCCTACACTCACACTGCGCCCAGCCTCGTCCTCTTCCCACACACACACCTCACCTGAGAGGACCACCCTCTCTTCCCCCCACACAGGCTGCTTCTCCCATGCGTGCTGGCTCTTACATGCACACGGAGCCCTTTTTCCACACCCCATCTTGTCTCCTTAACCACCCTCCTCACCCCCTTCTTATGGCCCCCATACACTCCCATGCCCTCTCCTGCTAGTTCACGTCTCAGAAGAGGCCTCTGTGCCTCTCTCTGCCTCCTTTCCCCAGCCTTCCATAGGAAGGGTCTTCTGGCAAAAGTCACAGAGAGCTGGCAAGGGGACCCTCTGAGCCAGGCAGATCCATTTTCCATGCCCCCACATTACTCTGGAAACACAAGTGTAGGGCACATGTGACATGAGTGAGCTCACCTCACTCAGGAGTGAGGCCACTGTGGTGACAGCCCCAGAAAGCAGTTTCCAGGCTCTCGGCCTCACGTGGAAAGGTGCTGGCTCAGGTAGTGGATGGCCATCAGCTGTTACTGGTTAGCCGGTACCACCGATATAACTGCTGTGACTGAACTAGCAAGCGCAGATTGCAGCTAGCAAGGGGGTTGGTTGGCAGAGAAGCAGACGGCAGATCGTGTGGAACCTGCTTCCTGTGTCTCCAGCCCAGCCGCCAGTGAGACTATAGTGGTATGAATCCCCCATCCATGGCTCCCTGGTGTTCCTTTTTGGCCTCACCATATCCTGTGTTCTTGTACAGGGAGCGAGACCAGAGACCCTGCGTTAGAGCCACCCAGCTCCAGGGCTGGCTCTGTCATTAACTAGCTGTCAACGCATGGTCAAACCTCCTCCCACTGCCTCCCAGTCTATCCTGTGTAAAGTGGGGTTTGGCACTGATGATTGTTCCCTCCTGGGGCCTTGAATCTCCCGGGTCTGAGTCCCCCGTTTGTGAGGGGTGAAGGGGTGGGGGCAGCTCTCCTGTGAGTTTTGAGGAAGGGGGAGGGCACAAACTGCACCCCCCCACAAACACACACCTGGTCTAGCTGGCCCTCCTCAGCTTCCTCCCCTTTTCCACTCCCAAAGACAGACACTGGGGGGGTCTTTACCCCAACATCACCATTGGGGGGTTGTTTATCAGCACAACGGCCTGCGCCTCCCCCACCAGCCTCAGGCTCCCAGGGACCGGGAGAGCGCGGGACGGCCGCTCGCTGCCCTCTAGTGGCCGCCGCCGGCACCGCAGGGCTGGAAGGGGGCGGAGGGAAGCCGGCCCCAGCGCGTCACCCAAGCCGAGATCACGGCCTCCCCTCAGGCGAAGAGAACGCCATTTCAGCCACTGCATTTGACACCTGGAGGCCCGAGGCCCAGAGTTTTTTCCAGGGTCCTCCGAGGCCGGTGGCAGAGCTGGCGGGGGGCCAGGGCCCCTGCGTAGACAGACTGGCCCCATCACTCACCACATGGAGTGGCCCAGGTACTCGTCGTAGTAGTAGAGCAACTCGAAGGAGTCGATCTGAGGACGCAGGGGCGACAGGGTTAGAGGGAGGTGCTCCTGAAGGGTGCTGGCCCACGCAGCCTCTGGCCACCCTCCTGCCCCAACGCTGGGGCCTGCCCCCAACTGCTCTCATTCCCTGCCTGCCAGTAGCAGGGGGCCCGGGTGGGAACCAGCTAACATGCCACTTATTAATAACACGAGTGTCCTAGCTTGGCGGGGACACTGTCCTCACTAGCGTATTGCCTTCAGCGGGTCACACAAAGTGCTAGGTTGGGGACTCGCTTCCGCCTTCAGGACAGGCTGTGCCTGCAGGCTTTACATGGGGTGGGGGAGGCAGACTCACCAGCGTCTCTGGTTTGAGATTCTTGATGATGGGGTTCTCGCGGACAGACAGGTGGTGCTGGTAGCCACTGAAGAGCAGGCGGTGGTTCACTGAGTCGCCCACCAGGTGGATGCTGGCGCCCATGATAAAGGTGATGATGCTGACGTAGATCACGGAGCGCGGCAGGGTGCGGGGCGACCGCTCGATGAGCTGAGGTCAGAGGGAGGCCCCGCAGCATGACCCGGCCTCCCTCACAACACAGGACGCCCTCTGCATCCCTCCCTTGCACCTGGGTTGGGGTGGCTGCCACCAGCTGGAATGTCACTCACAAATTGGTGAGTCTCTATAGTGGGCCAGCCCAGCCTTCAGAGTCTCACATGATCCCTGTGAACCCAGCAGGGCCAGGGGAACAGCACCCCTTTTTCCCAGAAAGGAAACAAACTCAGAGGGGCTGGCTCATTGCCCAAGGTCCCACACAAGCCTCCTGCTGGAGGTGATGCCAGGCCTTCCACACAGGTGCTGGGGCCCTAGGCTCAGCCCTCCCACTGCCAGTTGTGCCCCAGGGTGGCTGGGCTGGCCTGCTGAAGAGATCGTCCAATTTCTGAGCGATTGGTTCACAGCAAACATGAAGAAAATGACCGGGATGGGGCTGAAACTAAATTATTTAACTGAAAAGACTCCTCTGAATTCTGAGATTATACATTTCCAACTTTTAGAGATTTGAAATATCTTTCTAAGAACAACATGATGGGGATAGCAGACAGTGAGAGTTATTTTAAGAGCCCTTATTTGGCAAACTGCAAAGCTGGCAGCCCTGGCTAACTGTGTGTTCCTGGTGGCATGTCAAAGTCAGGGATCTCTGGGCCAGAGGATAGAGTTCACCCTCCGTTGCTGCCATTTCTGTCACCTGGCCCCCATCTGCCCTTCCCAACTCGTCCCTGACTTCTGGGGGCAACCCGGCCACTCCTGCCTCAGCCTCCCCAAATGTATTATGGTTCCCAAGCATGGCCTTGTCTTCAGGTCCTTCTTCCTGAATGTTTCTCCCACTTCGCCCCCTGGCACAACAGGCTGAGGCCCAAAACAAACTCACCTCCTTGGGGAGGCCTTCTCCATCCCTCCCAGCCAGAGGCAGCCCTGCCTCTCCTAGGTCCCTAGGCTCCTGATGTGTCCCCTCTATCACAGCCTCCATGTCGCAGACTCAGGCAGGCAAAGCCTGATTCAAGGCACTCCAAGAGCGTGGCACCAGCTCCCTGCTGGCTGGAGGAGGGAATGAGGGTTGGAAGGGACAGCAGGGAGCCTGGGCTGTACCTTGAGCAGGAGAAAGGGTGTGGTGATGTTGTAGGCCATGTGGAAGTAGTCCCCCACGCTGGGCTTGTTGAGCGGAAACCATTCGAGAGGGAACACCAGCTGGGGAGCAAGGGGAGGAAAGGGGTTCAGCAGGCACAGCCCCCCAAGGCCCTCGGGGGGTCAGCCCCCACCTCTTTCACGCATTCTTAATTCTTTCTGTGATCTCTCAGGATCCTCTCGGCAGCCCCAGGGTGAAAATGTTTCTGGACAGAGAAACTGAGTCCCAGAGAAGGTAAATGGACTTGTCCCCAGGCACACAGTAGATGCAAATCCAGGCCTGACCCTGTGGCCCTCTCCCAGTGGGTCCTAAATAAATGTTCCTGGGTACTGGCCTGGTAGTTGGAGGCTCCTTTGGGACTCAGTTGTGCCAACAACTGTCTTGCTGAGCCTGGGCAAGTCCTTCCCCTCTCTAGGCCTTGGTTTCCCCATCTGTAACACAAGAAATGTGGCCCATGTGGTCTACATGGACACTAAGGGATCTGGCGCTCCAGGTCTTAAGATGATGACAAGCTCTCCTGGCCACTCGGCCCAGGTGTCGTAAAATGCTCTGTCCACTGAGCAGATGCACTGCTTCCAAATCAGGTCAAAAGTACACATTAGGAAATAAAGGAGGAAATAAGTGAGTGCCACAAAGTAGCTTTCGTTCTTCCTTTCCTACCTTCCCTGAGAGAGGAGGCAAGCCAGGGGCAGTTCTTACGTCTGGAATGCCCTCACTCCTACTGGTGTATTCCAGTGAGTCCTGGCCTTGTTGGGGTCAGTGTGAAAACCCCTATTCGCGGTCAAACATTTCTCTCTCTCTCTCTCTCTCTCTCTCTCTCTCTCTCTCTCTCTCACACACTCACACACACACACACACACACACACACACACACAGCCAAACTATACTTCCAGTATCCATTGATTGAAAATATGTGTAATAACCCAAAATTTCAATCAAAAATTTATAAATTTTCTCTCTTTTAATTAGAAAATGCCACATTGGATAAAACTAATCTGCAGAAATACAACTTCTAGGATACAGGAATCTCAGTTTTTCTGTTTCCCTTTCTTATGTGTGTGTATTTCTGTATCTTTATCCATAGCAAGATATATATGGTGGCTGAAACACTCTTTGTGATAGCAAAATACCAGATATAGGCCAACTTTTCAACCCAACAGGACTAGCTGAATACACTGTGGTACATATTTACTATAGAGGTTAAGTAGCCATTAACAGATATGACACCTTATATGTATTGACATGAAGAGATATCCATGATAAAGTAAAACAAGCATGTTATAGAATAAGGTATAAAGTAAAATCTCATTTTGGCTAGATAAAGATAAAAGAGGTGTATATACGTTTGTGCGAGTAGAGAAAGGAGTGAAAGGATGTGCCCTAAACTGTCGGGGGGCCTGGAAAGGGAGAGTCTCACTTCTTTATATACCTGGGTATGAACTGACTCGTTACAACTACTACATATTACTTTGATAACTGTAAAGGTTTTATTTTGTAGTTATTAGTAGTTTGGGACTATCCTGTGTATATTTGAAAAGCACCAGTGTATACACAAGCTTTTCAACTATATATTCTCCCGATGAGCCCACTTGGGGTTAGAATGGATCCAGCAATATAGGCAGGATGGGGGAAATGATTTACCCAACAGAAAACCCCCCTTAGGCCAGTTGAGTCTGAGTCCTAGTGAGTGAGCAGAGCCACCAGCCAGCACCTGGCCTCTTCTCCCCCTCCCCAGAGCACCAGGTTGATGGGCAGCTCCTTTATCTACCAATGTGTGGGACCTTCACATTGGAAGGGGGCTCAGAGCAGCTCGTTCACAGTCTTCTTACAGGTGAGAGAACTGAAGTCCAGGTGACAGTGACTTGCCTATAGTCACCCAAACCTGACCAGGTGCCCTGACTCTTGGCTCAGTCCCTTTTCTTTCTCCTACATTAAAAAAAACATGTAACCCTTACAGAATGTCTGCAGAAGGGAGAACCAGCATCCACCGTAACTCCTCCCTGACACACTGCCGGGAAAGCTTTTCTTCATCCCTCCGTCTTTGATCCATGTATACAAGATTAGGATTGTTACTGACTTGCCATCAGTGAGTATGCATACACCCCTCAGGCACTTTTCTCCTTAAACATTCCAGGTTGCTCTATAGTATCCATAATTGCTGCTTAATGGCCAGGTAACATTCCTTACTGGATACAGCAACGTTGATTTACCCAGTCCCTAGTGCTGGACACTGAACTCACTTCCAAGTTTTAGCTCCTGTAAACAACGCTGCAGTGAACATCTTTGGGTAGAGAGGCTGTTGTCTTATTGCTGATTGAGTCTTCAGGGCAGATTCTTGGAAGGGGTCTTATTGGGTCAGGAGGGATGAACATATCAGGGTTCCGGATACATACATGCTAGGAAGGGGGTGGGGCTCTGGGGCCTGACTGCCTGGGTGCAGATGCTGGCTACTCCACTTGTTAGCTGGCTAAGCTTGAGCCAGTTCCTCACTCTCTCTATTCGCAAGTCGTTCTCATCTATAAAGTTGAGATTAATAATAGTGTTGATGTGAGAACTACATAAGTTTAAACATATAAAGAGCTTAGAACAGAGTAAGCACTCAATGTATATTAACTGCTCTTTCTAACTTACTGTTGTTATTATTCATTCCATAAAAGTGTATTGAGTACTTATTATGCCAGACACTATTCTAGGTACGAGTTATCACCTTGACAAACCGCTTTCCAAAAGGGCTTTGCTAATTTGCATTATCACCAGCACGTACAGGTGTCAGTTTCAGCGGTGGATATTGTTATTTTTACCACTCCCACACAAAAATTAACAACTTGGTACTTGGTGGTAACTCGCTCAATTTTTTTCACATTCTGTCATCTACCTACTTACCTACATACCTACCTACCTGCCTATCTAGTACACATGAGAGGTTTTGGTGCTCTTCCGGTATTAACCTCCTCCATGGAGGCCATCACTGTAACTGATGCATGAAGTAGCCTTAGAGGGAAGGGGACGGTTTCACCAGATGGCACTAAAAATTACCTGAGGCTCAGTGTCATACATAATATCTAAAATTAGCCTATACGCTTTGCCTCCAGAAATAAATACTATCACAAGGCTTTGGGGAAGGCGGGTGGGGAGGCCCTGCTTTCTCTCCCACATCCCTCTGGCTTGGTGATTTGGTTAAACCTGGATGCAGGATATAGGCAGGGCACAGTATGACTGTTCAGAGCTACCAAATCCCCCGTGAGAGTCAGGGCATAATAAGACTATTCAGATCCCCCAACGCCCCACCTCCCCCACCCCCCACTTACTGGCAGTTGCCTCACTGGCCATAGTCACAGAGTCAAAGGACATGAAAGCATCCAGGTCTATTCTCACAGTTTACCAGAAGGGGAAGTGACTTGTCTAAGGTCACTCAGCTAACTGAACTCACACTAAGTCTCCTCCCTGCTGCCCAGGTTCTGTCTGCAGCTTTACACTCACCATGGCAATCGGGCGGCCAAAGTCCAGAACCCAGTTCTGCAGGGTGAAGTAGAACCAGAGGTCAAGGTGGAAGGGAGCTGTGCCCGCGGCCTCATCAGCCTTGACAGAGCTATGCCTGTGAAGGAACAAGACAAGAGGGGTCAGCGCTTCTTCTCTCCAACCATGGGAATCTTTCCCCCTCCCCCAGTGAGCCACAAAAATGTCTGGGGATTTGGGGGCAGGAGGAAACACATGATTAAGTTTTAGGAAAAAGATTTTGCAGGAAATACTGGGGTCTGGGCCTGCGGCCAAGGGTAAGGCGTCCTGGGAGTGGATTCCAGCTGCCCTGACCTTAGCTTCTCTGTGATTCAGGAAGGAAGCTGCCAAACATGTCTAACAACTGTTTTCTCACCTATAAAATGATGAGGAAATCAAATGGAGCAAAGGATGTAAATGCGGCTGAAAAACATGAAACACAATGATGGAGGATAGCCGCTAAACTTTATTGAACTTAGTATATCCAGGTACTATTATGGCTGTTTGCATATATTATCTCATTTAACTCAGAAACCATTTGAGGTTCGAATATCACCCCCATTTTATAGGTGAAAAAACACGCCCAAGGTATTAAGTAACTTGCCAGGATATCTAAATATGTGAACCTAAATGATGAGGCTTGAGCTTGTATTTTTAACCTGTCTCATGGTTGTGTCCACAGTGACTGGTCTGTGGGATGGGTATGTGACCTGAGCTGGACCAATGAGCCCTCTACTGAGATCTGCCTTCTAGACTACAGACTAGAATGAATAGGACCTCCCTCCCCCTTGGTTCCTGAACAATGAGGAGGGAAGAATTGGGCTGCTGGTATCCCTCTGCTCACCAATCCATAATGAAACTTAAGAAGGAAGCCAGCAGGGACAAGTTGATGTGAGAGCTATGGCATAAGTGGAACAGCATCTGACAACACATCTTTGGATGGCTGTTCCTCCTGCAAAGCAGTTGGCCTTCTGCTCTTCACAGATGAGCTGAAGTTCGAGGGCCAGTGCATATGTCACCTCCTCCAGAAAGGCTCCCCTGATGAAGCTTTTCCCAAACTCCCACCAGTCCCACTACAGGGAGTGCTTCACCTCTAACTGCCAGCTGGCCATGGCATCAGGGGGCTGGAGTTTTCTTCTTCTCTAGATCCTCAAGAGGAGTGACATTTAAGTTTCCCTCAATTCACCCACCTCCCAAAGTCCAAATCCTCTTCACAGCATCCCTGTCACTACTTGCACACCTCCAGTGACAAGCAACTCACTACTTCCAAAGATGATTGAGGTGTGTTTTATTGTCCCATTTGTGCCAAGAACAGGAGCTGTGTGACACAAATTCATATTTTCCACAGTTCTCAGCTCAGATCTGGTTTATGTTCAGTGATTTATGGCTGATTTGAAACAACCCCAATTACCAGTTACTCATTCTTTTTAGTGGCAAACATTAGCTTAGAGGCACCACAGAGGTTTTCCTCTGTCAAGGCTGCTATTGCTTCCATGACTTTCCCGGATCCTTTTCAGCCAATTTCAAGAATGGTCTACACTGGGCTAGTAGAGCAACCCTACGACCCAGAAGGGAAGCTTCTGGGGGATCTTGTCATCCTCTAGTTGCCGGCAAGACAGGTGGAGTGGGCCTTTCCAGGTCAGCTAAGTCTCTGTGTCCCCTCATCACTGATCGAGTCTGACGTGTGCTATGTGAAACATCACCTGTACCATCTCCTCTCATCCTCATAGCAATACCAGAAAGCAGTGCTTTTACCCTCCTGTTTTGCAGATGAGAAGACTGAGGCCTACAGGGGATAAGTGCTTAGCCAAGGTCACCCCTGTAGTAAGGAGCTGCAGCAACTATTCCTTTGGTAAGCCTATTTCCCACTCCTGCTTCTTCTGGTAAGAAATGATGTTTCTTTAGCCACAGGGAGGGCCGGTGACCCAGTCCGGCCCAAGTGGGACTTTTTAAATTTGAGTTGATGGAGAGAACTCCTTTCTTTCTGGTGCTGGGGCACAAAGCATAGAAACCTAGAGCTGCCTGTGGCCAAGGTTCCAGCTTCAAGGGACAGCCAGGTGAGAATGAAGCAGTCACCCTGTTTAAACGAATCAAGGAAAAAGCGGAGAAAAATTCCCAGTCCCAGGCATCTCAAAGGCCAGTGGTCTGGCCACAAGAGCGAATACATTCCCCTTTGCCACAGGTGCTGCAGTTCACACTGGCTTTCTGTCACTTGCAGCCCAAGAGTCCTGAATAGCATACAATTTAAGCCTGGGTCTATATGAATTTAAGACTTGTGTTGTTGATCACTTGCTAGTCTGTTTGTGATCATTATAACAAGCTATGCAGCATATTAGGAGATCAAGTTAGAGAAGGATCAGTGCAGCCTGGAGCCATATGAAAAATGCAGAAGGAAGGGAGCCTCAAAGCATGGATGGGTCGGTTTAACCAGACAGGAAAGCAGGATCAAAGGCTTGCAGGTGGAAGTGAGAAGTTGAGACGCCTGGCTTATGGTGGAGGAAGAGAAAGGAGGGGCTGGCTGGGCCTTCAGATTGGGTAGATATTCAGAAAGAAACTGTGAGGATTGCTCAGGGATCTGAGGCCAGTGACTGGCATAAAGGCCCCGCCCTGGCCCTGTCCTATTGTGACCATCAGGGCAAGGCCTCAAAAGGCAGACATTGATAACCTCCAAGCCTGCAGAACTTGGATGGAGGAAGATAAGAGCCCTCAGTGTTTTGCTCTGGAAACCTCCAAACTGGGCAAAGAGAAAGATGTTTGGTACAGGGAATAAAGGCATTTTGAAAGCCTGCAAAAGCAATTAGGTGTGGGTCTCTAGAAGCTGTGACCATAGTAGGGCTCAGTAACTATTTCCTCTTCTACCTCAGGAGGCACCTCAGTCAGTGGGATCCCTGTCATTAGTCCAGCCTAGCTTTGCTGAGCAGGGAAACAAGGGCAGGTATAGGACAGACGCCCAACTGGGAATCTAGGTTGATCAGCATCTGACTGGTTTTCTTCTATTGGGTCTCTGACCACAGGAGGCAGATCGTGGAGGGTGAGGGCATCCTCTCCCCCAGCCCATCCTGGGAATGAACAACCTCAAGCTTGTGCTAACTTGCTGACTCCACAGACTTCACACTCTGATCCCCCAGCCTGTGCCAGCTCTAGGTCTCAATCCTCAGAAACTGCTGGTACAAGCAATGGTGAAAGCACAACGGTAGGTAACCCAAAACATGCTGGCCTTTTCTCTCCTCCACAGCTTTACAAGTCTACCATATGGGGCAACTGATACTACAACAGTTGGGGAGTGCGCACTCTACAGCTGAAATATTCAAAGCAGTCAGCAGCATATGTGAGACTGCTTAGCAGGAAAGGAAGGGGTCTCAGCCACGGTGGAGTCAAGCGGGGACCATGAATGCGGACAATACAAGGGCTGATTTTGGTCCTACATAAGGAATGGTGAAATCCCTATTTCACCATGACACGATGCAAAGTTTGAACAGAAAAGTGAGGAAATAAAGGCAAATAATGAGAAAAAAAGAAAGGCAATTAGAAACTCCAGGCATAACAAAAGCAACATAAGATAAATGTAATTGTTAAAACATGACTTGGCTCTGTGGAGAACAGTAACTACATGGCTTAACTAGTGTAAATATGTATATTGATTTTCAAAGTTTAGAATCAATCCACAGATAAAACATTGAAGCCAATTATGGTTAAAAAACAGTAGGTAAATATTGTCAACCTTGACAACATGAAGGCAAAACTACATATAACAGAAGTTGGGGAAAAGGGTAAAGATAGCTAACGGTTAGGGCAGGGGACGATTATTCGCCTTTTAAAAAGTAATCAAAGGATACTGCATACAGTTGATCAAAAAAGTAATAATGGTATATGCATATTCCCTAAAGCTACAAAAACTAAAAATAGTGATTAAAAACACCATCTTGTGAAGAAGATGAGTGAGCCAAATCATAACAGAGAATAAGCAGTTGGTAAACATTAGCTTAGAGGGTAAAATTGATAAACCAAAAAATAGCAGTTGAGCATAGCTTTTAAGAGTGTAGACTTTGGAGACCACCTAGGTTCATATCCCAGAGCTCTGCCACTAACCAGATCTTGAATAAGTTACTTAATCTCCTGGACCTCAATGTTCTTATTGGTAAAATAGGGGATAATAGTAGATCCTACCTCAAGAGTTGTGGTTGAATTAACAAGTGCAAAAACTTAGAGCAGGGCCTGCTCCACAGAAACTGCTATACAGTGTTTGTTATTATTTGGAAATGTGAATTTAACTTGGGTAGAAACAGCTAAAAGATGCTAACATGTTGTCTCTGGTGCCAGGAAGAGGTAGAACAGGGGCCATTGCTTTTTACTCTAAGCCCTTCTGTGCTATTCCATTTAATCATGGGCTTTACTTTACCACACACACACACACACACACACACACACACACACAGAGTCAATAGAGCAGGAATGGATTACCTTGAAAGGTAATGAGCATCTTGTTATTAGAGGTATGTAAGCAAAGCATAGATGCAGCAGAGGAAATTCAAGCATCCTAGGAAACAGAATGATTCTACCTACTGTCAAGAGCAGCAATGACACTGAGAATGGGCCCAGGCGCACCCAGTGATGGGGGCAGAGACACGCAGGGAGAGAGCCAGCTCCTCACACCATCCTCAGGAAGTATCCTAGCTGGTCTCCTAACTGGGACACTGAACTTCACTGGACCCAGGATGCCCCCAGGAAAAGAAGAGAACCGGAGGTGGGGGCTCATGCAGAAGTAAAGAGGGACATTGCTTCTTAGCAGCCAAGTGTAGTAAGAGCAGGTACCAGAAGTTAGAAGCCCTGGGTTTAGGCCCTGGTTCTTGCCACCAAATGATGAAACCTCTTGGGACCTCAGTTTGCCCATACACAAAACACACACAAAAACGAGTAAAATGCTGGACATAGAAGCCCCACATGAGATAAAGTGGTGACCATATCTGATACCCAGTTTTAATTGGGCTAGTACAGTTCAGGGCAGTCAGGAAAGGGGTCCTGATCAGAGATGTCCCTCAGTAGCAGGAGAGCTACCTTCAGTCAAGACTCTCGGACTTCTCCCTGCATCCCAAATCATACTACAAACTTCCTAGAATTTCCTCTGAGCACACTAGTGCTCAAAAACCTTCCATGGCTCTCCTGTACCTACAGAATAAAGGCTGCATCCTTAACCTGCCATTTAGAATAGGCACTAGGGTGAGGCAAGTAAGGCACATAGCGTCCAACACTTAATTAGGCACTCTGAGGGTTGTACCCTGTCCTGAAAGTGTCTCCTTAAATTTTGCACTCTAGTCCCAGCCCTGCTGCCATGAAAGGTCCTTCACAATTATTCTCCATCCTCCTGCCACTATACACCCAGAAAGCCCCAGCATTATTGAACTTCTTGCCTTTCCCCAAACTCTCCTCGCTGGAACAGGCTTTCTTCCCTTTGTCACCTACAGAGTCCTTTGAGACTCGGCTCAAGTGCCACTTCCTCCAGGAAGCCCTCCAAGATGATCTCCCAGCTCCTTCTGGACTGTGAGCTCCTCCCGGTTCACCTTGCCCACCCCCTTAGTGCCAGGCAGAGCTCTGGGCACACTAGATATGCTTAATGAATGCCTGCAGAACGCAATGATGTGTCTAGTCTGTAAAACAGGAAGAAAGCAGAATGGAGGGAAAGATTAAAAGGCGGCTTCCATGCCTCTTCCTCTGCCCCGCCTGGCACCATCTACAACAACCAATAACGTCTTCCCCTCGGAGAGAAGGGAGCAGTGGCGGTGTGAGGAAAGCCCTTCCTCATTCTTTGTCTGGAGGGGGGGCGTCCGCACGTCTGCTGCTGTTTCTGCCATTTACATTCTCACATTCTTGGGTTCCGGGGGACAAGGAGTGAGCCTCCTGATTAATACCAGAATCCAAGTCCTATTCGGGGTTGGAGGGACTCCAAGAACTTGGGAGGTGGCGCCCGGGCTTGCGGGTGCGTTGGGGGCCCGAGTGAGCGGTGGTGTCCTCTGGTCCCGCAGCCCCCACCCCGAGTTTTTTAAGGCCCCTGGAGAGGTCTTCCCAGCTGAGCGACTGTGCGACAGCCGGCCCTATCGTGGGGGAACGCTGAACTTCACTGGGCCCGTGGGGCCCCCACGAAGAGAACGGAACGAAAGGCGGGGCTCAGGCGAGGGGGCAGCGGTAAGGGTAGCGCAGGGAAGCCGGACCCCACAGGCAGCATCCCGCCCACCCCGGCCCGGCAGCACGAAGGTCTGCCCCAAGCCGGTCACAACGGTCACGTGGGGATGGGGGCCGCGGTGCCGCTGCGCCTTGCCGGCGCGCTCCCACCTGGCCTGCAGGAAGGAGGCGCCCGGCTGCGCGCCCTGGCCGCCCGCTGCTCCCGGCTGCTGCCGCCTCCGCACCGCTGCCTCCATGGCTGCCCCGCCGTCAGCTGGCCCCTCCGCCTTGCTTTCCCGAGTCAGAGAAGCGCTCAACTGGCCTGGCGGCGGCGACAAATACCCCGCGCAGGGGCGGCCTAGGGCGGGCGGGCGGGAGAGCGCACGGCCGGAGGCGCGGGCGGAGACGCGGCCCGGGGGCGGGGCCGACGAAGGAGGGCAGAGGGGGGAGGGACACAGGAACCGAGGCAGCAAGGGAGGCGGGGTCAGCTCTGAGGGAGGAGGGGCGCGGTGATCTTACCGCCCCCGGGGCGGAGCGGGGCGGAGGCCTGCGCGCGCAGCGCGTGTGTCCTGTGCGGAATGGCATTTGCTGGGGTCGCCTGCATTTCGGGGGGCGGGAAGCTTTGCCTCAGCTGGCGGAAGCCGGGATAATGGTCTAGGGTCGGGTAGGGACTTGGGGAATGACTAACCTGACCCAAATGCTCCCCTGGGCAGGAGGCGAGGCGGGGTTCCTTTGTTCTTGGGGACAGGAAGGCTTGGGGGTTCACGTCCCAACTTCCGACGATGGAAGATGTCGCTTCCTATTATGTCAACTCTGTGGCCCTCGACACTAGGAATTAAATGATCGGTGGAATAAGAGGGTAGCGAGCCGCGAATTCTTTCCGAGTTGGCGGGGGTGGGGGGGGATGCAGATTGCAATTCTGGCATTATCACTGTCTTGGATTTTGGATTTTGTGGCTTTCGAAAAGTCACTTTCCCTCTCTTCCGTTCGAACATGTAATAACGCCTGGCTGTGAGCAGCACACTGTGTGGGCAGGAACGGATAAACTCCGCTCTAGCAGGGCTCACGCAGGGGTGGAGGAGGGTAGATTGGTGAGTGGTGATGGAGACCAAGTTCTGAGTATTGTGCGAGCTGAGACCGGAGGGGGTGGGGTCAGACAAGGCTTCTGGAAGATGGACATCCTCGCTGTGACTTTGGACTTAGGAGCTGACATGAAGTCTGAGCAGGAGTCAACAGGACACACACAGTGGTGGGAAAGAGTGTTCCAAGCAGTGGGAACAGCCAGGAGGCCTGGCATCCAGAGAGACGCAGGAGTTGGGAGGAACAGAAACAGTTTCAGTGAGAGAGCGGCAGAGTGAGGGAGAAAGAGCAACAGAGCCCACCCGGGGAAGGGATCCTTGCAGAGGAGGGCCTTCATCCCAAGAACAATGGGAAGCAGTTCAAGAGTAGAGGGCAGGGCCTGACTCCATCTATTGCATTTTAGATCCTTTCCTCTACAGCGATGGTGGATGAGAAGAGGCAGGACTGGAGACTGGGAGCTGGGGCGTGAGGAGCACAGTTCTAGCGAGGGGTCTGGATGGCTGACACTGCCTGGGAAGGAGAGGTGACTACATCGAGTTGTGTGGGAGGTACCGTGGCTGTGACTTGAATGTCAGGAGTGAGGAGAGAAGAGGGCTGGTGGTGGCCAGGTTCTGCAGCTGGGTGGTTGGTGGAGGCTCCCCTGGGGAAGTGAAGTGGGAAGCAGGTTTCGCGTAAATGAGAGTTCATCCGTGGCCACATTAATCTTGAGGTGGGTCAGGAAGGCTGTTGGACCTGGGAGCTGGACCTGGTACATTAAAGCTTAGGCCAGACCTGGGACCTGGGCAGACAGACTTGTGTGTCAAGGGAATAGAGATGACAACCAAAACCTGAGAGGCTGCCTGGGAAGACAGCGTCCCTGTGAGAAGAGGCAAATGGCAAAGCCCGACAACAGTCTGAAAGGCAGATTGCCTGGCTTTCAGTCCTGGTACCACTCCTAACTAGCTGTGACATTTGGGCAAATGGCTCAACCCCTCTCAGCCTCAATGTACTCCCCTGTGACAAGGAGAAAGCTGTGGCATCTACTGCACTGGGGTTGCGGTGATGACGTGAAGTAACGCACACGAAGCACTTAGCACAGAGCCTGGCACTGGTGGGTGTGTTGTTTACAATAGTCTGTCCCCAGACCTGATGTTCCCCCCCGAGAGGTGAGGGGTTTAAGCTATGCCTATTTCCATTCTATTTTCTGTCTTTCCTCTTGGGACACTATTAGGTTTATTCCTTCTCCTTTTACTCAGAACCTACTTGTCCTCGCTCAGTTGTGGAAGGTGCCTGCTTCTAAGTCATTGCCCATCAGCCTCATCCTGGGCTCCAGCAACCCACAGGCCACACCCCCGTGTCCATAGTTAGCCGTCCAGGTCCCTCGCTAGAACTGCCCCTCAAACTCCACTGAAGGATATGTTTGCTTTATAGGTTTCTTTCATTTGCTTCTCACCGTGCCGTAAGCACAGCCCGTGATGTCCCTGTTTTGCAGCAGAGAAAATCAATATCCTGAGCAGAAGTTGTATGCCCAAGGTCAGCCAATGACAATGCTCAGACTGGATCCGAGGTTTAATTTGGGTGAATCTGATCTTCCATCTGCAGATTGATCTATGTATACACCAGAGAAGGATTGACGCTTCTCGCGCTGACCCCAATCTCTCATTCTCTGCTGGCTTCGCCAGCCTGCTGGGCTCCAAAGGAAGGGGCCTGAAGTACCCATGATGTAATCATAGGTTTAATAACACCCGCTGGGCTTCCAGCCATTAGAGGATGAGGCTGTGTGGAGGGGGCCTCTCTGGCTCATTAAATCCTCCAATCCTTTAAATACCAACAAATCTGTGTCCTGTCTGGAGCCAGCAGCTGGCCCTTGGGTGGAGGGGAGTCCAGGCTGGCAGGGAGCCAGGCTATCCTGAAAGAAGTTGAAAAGTCCCGCCAGCCGAGTGGGATATGAGTCCTTCTCTATCCCAGCCCATCAGGACTCTTAAAAACACCATCTGTATTAGGTCTCACATTGCACAGAAATTCTGGGGGGTGGGAGGTTAAGCAAAGTTGGCACCAACTCTTGGCTACTGAGAGGTACACATTTCCAGGGATATTGCTTGCAACTCTCTGGGGACATGGTGCCTGCATACCAGACGGGCAGATGATCTCAGCTCTGAGCTGCCATTTTAGTGAACAGCATCAAGAAACTTTTCAACTGTAAAAGTCCTTTAGAATTATCCAGCCCAGTGGTTTCAACTTTTATTTTAACAAACGTTCTTACTCTTTTTCAATTACAACTTTTTAATGCACCACCTTTTAGCTCCTCTCAGCCACACCTGTCTTCCAGGTCCTTGCCACTTGTTTCATTCCAGCACAAGCCAACAGCACCCTCACCCCTTCTGAAATTCTGGCCTCAGAAGTGCAGGAGTGTTGGACACTCCATGGGGTGAACCATTGACCAACAAGAGATAGGAGTTGGCAGATACATTATTTTCTCTTCCTCTTTCTGGATGAACAGCCCTCAGCTTCGCACAGCCTCTTTCAAGAAGGTCCCACGAGACCCAGAATCAGCTGACGCTCTTGGTGGCCAGCTCAGTAATGCACTCTTGTGTGCTCTTCCCCTTTCTCTGTGTCACCCCCACTTTCCTCACTTCAACTTTCTTAGCACTGCACTGCCTCATAAAATGTTAGCACAAACGCTTCTGCCTCAAACTCTGCCTCTTAGGGAATCTGGGCTAAAACAGCATCTTACAAGGATGCTCAGTGTGTAAGACAGATACAAGTAGGTCTGCTCTGAGTGAAGAGAAACAGGGCCCCAGGTGCCATCTCTTTTTCTCCTATGGTTTCTAAGATGATGACCTCAACAGGGCTCCCTGGAAAGCCTTTGATTTTATCCGATTCTGTCATTCTGCAGCTAAAGAAACTGAATCCTAAAGTCACACAAGTTAGAAACAAAGCCAGGACCAGAATCCAGACTCCTTACATGTAATCCAGCACTCTTTCTATCAAGTCAACTGAAGAACTTAAATGTTTTTCATTTCCTAAAACATCTTCCTGCACTGATCTGCTCCCCAAAGGCTTGGAGGGCTCCTGTTAGACTGCAGCCACCACCACGGAGGCATGACATACTGACCCCTGAACTCACATGCTGCGAGACAAAAGGGCAAAGGAAGTGGAACAAGGAAAAGCTAGTTATGTCAGAAAAAAGGCCTGATTTAGGTACCTCTGCACATGGAAATGGATGATGCATGGCTAGAAGGCTACACAAGGACAGACCTCAAGGGACTGGGGGAAGCATGAGGGAACACAGAAGGAGATGGAGACTGGCTTTCCCTGTCAGCGGGTATCACCTGTAGGACACCCTTCTCCATGCTGAAGTCGCCCTTTAGGAAGCTGGGAGGGTGCCCAGAAATCACGCTGTGGGGGAAGAGACAAAAGGAGGTCTTCGCCTCACGTTGCTTTTAATAAGATTCTTGTGGTTGTGACTGCTGGAAACAACTGGGGACAGGTTGATGACAAAATGGGATTTTCTAGCATAAGGTTACAGGGGCATCTTAAGGAATCTAAGCACAAAGATACAGCTGGGCTTTGGGTACAGACAAGAACTAGTGAGACTTAGAGAACCCCAAAACTCACCTCTCTCCAACTCTGTTTCTGTTTTGTCTTCTCTTTCTGAAGACTGGCTTTCCATGTGTCCTAGGGAGCATGGCAGCAAATGGCCTCGGCCAGCAGCTTCCAAGTTTATCTCTTTTCCTTCCAAGAGATAAGCAAAATGAGCCTGGACTCTTCTGGGCCCAATTCTGAATTCCCCTGGGGGATTCTGGTTGGCCCAGCTTGAGGCAGGTTCACCCTGGACCCGTCAATGGGGCCAGGAGGTGTACAGTCAGGGCTGCTCCCTCTTTACCAGACAGACAAGGGAGGGAGAAGAGAGCAGCTCACTGCCTTGGGCTTGCACATGTAACAAAAGTCCCGAAAGAGATTCCGTTCTCTTTCCCCTCTCCTTATTGGGAGAGATCACTGTCTTCTACATGTGGGTATAAATTCAAACCTTGTCCAAACCCTGCCTCCTGCATTGCAGCCCAGAGCGGAATTGCTCCCAGGTAGTGCCTTCCCTCACATTGGCTGCTGAAAGCTGGGAGAAGCTGACAGAGTCCCAGGGCCTGCCACTGTCCTAATGTCTCATCTCTAACACTCACGTGAACACTAGCAAAGTTTACTTCAGTCTGGTCTTAGACTCATTTTTTAGGCAGGTCAGTGGGCCTCAAAAGAATTCCTGAGGACCTGCCTCTGAACCTATGGTGGGAAAGCCTGAGGCAGGATTCTAAAACCAGAATTTACGTGGTGTTTTCTGTTTCAGGAGTCTATAGGTTCAAAGCCCAGAAAAGAATTCAGGGTGCTTTTCTTTCACTTCTATCAACTAACAATGACCACACAATTGCTATGTGCTATGCCCTGGTCTCAAGGCTTTACGTGTATTATCTCCTTTAATCCTTACAACAGCGTAGGAATTACTTTTACCGTGCTTACAGACAAGGAAACTCAGGCCTAGAGAGGCTGAATCATCCACACAAGGCCACATGGCCTGTCTGTGGCATAGTGAACCAGGGCAGCCTGCCTCTGGGGCCTGCACTCTTCAGAAACCACTACACAAATGGCCTGAACAGACAAGCCATACAGGCTTGAGGGAGATTTTTTCCACGGCCATAGCAAATAATGAATAGTATCTGCTTTTAAAAACGGTTTAAGAATTGTCAACTCTGAAATCTGAGTGGTTGGACTTTGCAAGTTACCCATCTATTGGAGTGTTACAGAGGCCCGGAGCTGTTACTTTTTAGAAAAGCTTGGCTTTTCCTGGAGGCATCTTCATAGGCCTAATCTTTTAAAAGTAGGAGAGCCATTCATTTGAGTGGACAGCCATGTTGCTGAAAGCGAGGGCTTTGAAGAGGAAAGCTTTAGGTAGGATCTGGCCCCAGCTAGGTTGATTCAGGGCTGTGTAATCCTAGAAAAGCCACTCAAGCTCTCTGAGTCTTGGTTTCTTTACCTTTGTAGAATGGGATGATCTCAACAGCCCCATCCAAGGTTATTGGGAGGCTCTGAGAAGGCGGTAGAAGCTTGACAATTGATCATTGTCCTCATGGCAAGAAATGTGTTTCCCAGTGAGAGGCTCAGGGAAGGCAATGCTTAATCCAAAGGAGGCACTAAGACTGGAAGTTTAGCAGCAACGTGGGGTCATCTGAGGAAGAAGTTCCTGGGTCCCCTTCAGACCCCACCAGATGGTTCAATATCCACCTGCCCCACATCATAGGAGTGACCCTGAATTCCGTTTAGGGTTTTGAACCTATGGACTCCCCAAGCAGAAAATAGCACATAAGTTCTGGCTGTAGAACCTGTATCAGCCTTTCCCACCACGGGCTCAGAAGCAGGTCCGAAGGAATTCTTCTGAGGCCCACTGACCGCCTGAAAATTGAGTCTAAGATCAACCTTAAGTAAACTTCACTAGTCTCAGGTTTTATTGAGAGAGAAACATGATAGCTTCGAGTCACCGTTTTTGTAAAAATCAACTTTATTGAAGTATAATTTATATGTAATAAAATTATTTAATTTTAAGTACAATTCAATGAGTTTAGACAAAGGTATAGTCTCATATAACTACCACCACAGTTATGACACAAAATACGATAATTTCATCACCTCAAAAATTTTTCTTTTGCCCCTTTGCAATCACTTCTACCACCCTCAACCCCTGATAACCACTGTTCTTCTTTGTGTCATTATAGTTTTGTCTTTTCTTAAATTTCATATAAATGGAATCATCTAGCTTTTTCTGTCTGGGTTCCTTCACTTTATATTATGCTTTCGCAATTCGTTTGTGTTGTTGAATGTATCAAGAGTTCAGTTCTTTTTATTACTGAGTAGAATTCTATTGTCCAGATATACCAACATTTGTTAATCCAGGCACCAGTAGGAGGGCATTTGAGGTGTTTCCAGTTTGTGGGTATTAGATAAGGCTGCTAGCAATGTTCATGTACAAGACTTCGTGTGACAGATGTTTCATTTCTCTCAGGTAAATACCTCTCAGGTAAATGGGATTGCTAGGTCACATGGTAAGTATACATATAACTCTATAAGGAATTGCAGACTGTCTTCCAAAGTAGTGAACCATGTCAAGTGATCTT